>NC_143398.1:738947-789737 GCF_052110815.1 Crocodylus siamensis | reverse complement strand
CATATTTAACGACTTCTTTGCCTCCATTTTCCTGAGCAGAGACCAGATCAGCTCCCTCACCGGGCCCCGCTCAGACCAAAGGGGAGGC
Source organism: Crocodylus siamensis (assembly GCF_052110815.1). NCBI lineage: Eukaryota > Metazoa > Chordata > Crocodylia > Crocodylidae > Crocodylus > Crocodylus siamensis. Next base: position 789,649 of record NC_143398.1, on the reverse strand, counting down.
GCACCCAGGCCCAGGGCCAGGGCGGATCTAGTCAGGGGACGTCTGGAGGGACTGGACGTGTTCAAATCAGCCGGTCCAGACGATCTCCACCCCCGAGTGCTGAGGGAATTAGCTGCGGTCATTGCGGGACCCCGGCACGGCTGTACGAGCACTCGTGGTGCTCTGGTGTGGGGCCAGAGGACCAGAAAAGGGCCAACGTGGTTCCCATCTTCAAAAAAGGGGAGGAAGGAGGACCCGGGGAACTATAGGCCAGTCCATTTTACCTCGGTCCTGGGCAAGCTTTTTGAGAGAATTATCCTGGCGCATGTCCACGAGGAGCCGGGGGGATATCATGCCTAGGGGCAACCAACATGGGTTCATTAGCGGCAGGTCCTGTCAGACCAACCTGGTGGCCTTCTAGGACCAGGTCACCAAATCCTTAGACACAGGGGGAGCAGTGGACATCATCTTCCTGGACTTCCTGAAGGCCTTCGACACTGTCACCCTGTTCTCATTAAGAAACTGGGGGGCTGTAGCATCACAGTCAGATGGATCACAAATTGAGTGGAGGGCCACACCCAGAGACCTGTGGTGGACGGGTCATGTTCGACCTGGAGGGACGTGGGCAGTGGGGTCCCCCAGGGCTCGGTCCTCGGGTCCGCACTGTTCAACATCTTCATCGGTGACTTGGGCAAGGGGGTAAAAAGCACCTGTTCAAATTCGCAGATGACACTAAGATGTGGGGGGATGTGGGCACACTAGAAGGAAGGAATAGGCTGCAATGAGACCTAGGCAGGTTACAGGGGTGGGCGGATGAGAATAGGATGGGTTTCAACCCCGCAAGTGCAAGGTGCTGCACCTGGGGAGGAAGAACGAGCACCATACCTACAGGCAGGGGAACTCCCCTCTTGTCAGTACAGAGGCAGAAAAGGATCTTGGAGTCATCATCGATTGCAAGATGACCATGGGCCGGCAGTGTGGGGATGCGGTCAGGAAAGCCAACCGCACCTTGTCGTGCACCCACAGATGCATCTCGAGCAGGTCCAGGGAGGTGATCCTCCCCCTCTGTGCGGCACTGGTCAGGCCGCAGCTGGAGGACTGCATCCAGGTCTGGGCACCGCACTGCAGGAGGGATGTGGACAGCATGGAGAGGGTCCAGAGGAAGCCACTCGCATGGTCAGTGGACAGCAGGGCAGGCCCTATGAGGAGAGGCTGTGGGACCTGAACCTGTTCAGCCTCCACAAGAGAAGGCTGAGGGGGATCTAGTGGCCTGTTACAAACTAGTCGGGGGGGACCAGCAGGCATTGGAGGAGTCCCTGTTCCCCCGAGCACTGCCAGGAGTGACCAGGATTAGCGGTGACAAGCTGGCAGAGGGGAGATTCAGACTAGACATCAGGAGGCGCAACTTCATGGTTAGAGCGGCTAGGGTCTGGGGCCAACTTCCAAGAGAAGTGGTGCTGGCTCCTGCCCTGGGGGTCTTTAAGAGGAGGCTGGATGAACACCTTGCTGGGGTCGTTTGACCCCCATACTCTTTCCTGCCATGGCAGGAGGTCGGACTAGATGTTCTGCTCAGGTCCCTTCCGACCCTAGAAACGATGAAACTATGATGTGGCCATGACATGGGAGAGGATCCACAGCGAGGACAGGACGGTGCCGGAGAGCGCTGGGGACCGAGAGAGCCCCGAGCACCAGCCGCTCATCCCCGCCCTCCCCCCGGGCTGGGGAGTGACAGAGGAGAGAGCCGGGACCCGCCTCACGTCCGCCCTGGCCTTCACCCCCACGCTGCAGGACGATGGGGCGTGGGTCCGGGCTGTCTTCATGGATGACACTGAATGTATCAGAGAGGAGCGACTGTCCCCAGAGATCCGGGTGTGGGGTGAGTGCCCAGCGCCCCGATACCACCTTCGGGTGCAGCGAAGACCTAATTCTGTCAGGGGGATGGAGCTGGGGATTGCTAACCGCCCGCTGTCTCCCGAGCCTGGCCGCAGGTGTCGGAGATCCAGGTGTTGCCAGAGTGGGACCCCATGACAAGGTGCCGTTTGCTGTGCAGCTCCACAACTTCTACCCCCAGGAGATGCCCCTGATGCAGTGGGGCTGGGACGGGGCCGGGAGCTGGGGGGCAGACCCCGCGCAGATAGACAAGAACGCGGACGGCACGTTCACCGCGACGAGCGTCTGGAGAGTGCCCAGCCGCAGCCTGACCCGGCCGGAGCTGCGCGTGCGAGTGTGCGTCCAGCACGGCCCCGGAGAGCCCCCGAGCGAGAGAGAGCTCAGCCTGGGGGCCGCGGGTGAGGAGGGGCCATGTCCGGGGGTCCCAGCCCCGCTGCAGGGGTGTTGGGTCTGGGTGGGGTGTGAGGGGCCGCGGCTCCCCTGACGGGGCCTGTCCCTGCCTCTGCCTCTTCGCTTCCCCAGGGCTCCTGCGGCCCCCGGAGGTGTCCGAAATCTCCCGGACCAAGTCCGTGGCCACGGGGAAGGGAGTCACCCTGAGCTGCGGCATCACGGGGCATTTCCCGGGGGAGCTGAGCGTGACCTGGCTGTGGAGGGGCAAGGGGGAGCCCACTGCTGTGACCCTGCGGGACTCGGCTGAGTGGAGGGTGGAGCCCGGCACGGCCGTCCTGGCATGGGATGGGAAGAGCTTCCGGCAGGAGACCAGACTCATCCTCTTCCCATCAGAGATGAAGGCAGCAAAAATTGCCTTGAAATTAGAGAAAAAAGAGTACATCTGCCGTGTGGGACACCTCGCCCTAGAGACCCCCATCGAGAGGAGCAGCGGTAAGCGGTGGGGGAGGACAGGCCCGGTTGCTGTTCTGGGATAAGGGGCCTTGTCATGGGCCTCTCTTTGGGCGTGGTCGTCGTGGGTGCATCGGGCAGCAGACCCGCCTGTCGCCCAGCCCAGCCCAGAGAGCAGTGACCCCCCGGCCCTGCCTGACCCCTCGCTCCAGGCCCTCCCCGGGAATCCTTTTTAGCCCCCGGGACAAGGACTCTGGCAGGACAGGGGGAAAGATGCAGCCCTGGGTGCAGCACCTGGACACCCTGCTCCTTCCCATGGCCCTGCTCCTTTCTCCCTCTTCCCTGCCCCATGGTGTAATCCCAGTCCCGCTGCTCCCAGGTGCATGTGTGGGGGCAGCAGGGGGCTAGGGCAGTTTGCAGCCCTGAGGGCAGCCTGGCCAAACCCTGCGGGGAGGAAGATGAGGGTGCAGGAGAGGGGACAGTTCAGCGAGTCCACAGTGATGCCCAGGGGTTGCTGTGCTCTGCACCAGGGTCCTGGCCCAGTCTGTGCAGACCCTCCCCAGTAGTCAGGTGCAGGGGGTGATTTCTGGGGCGGTTGGAAATATCCCCTCTGGTCACCGCAGGAGGGTAGGGGATGACACCGAGCGCTGTCCGCCTGGAGGGGAACACGGGCTCATGTCATGGCCCAGAGTCACAAGCGGTGACGTGTGTGTCAGCGGACGCTCCCAACCCCAAACTGACTCCCCAGCTCCGATCCCATCTCCCAGCTGCAGACCCCACATCCCAGGGAGCCAGCTTCAGCCTGGCACCTGCACTCCCCCCATCCCAGCCCACCCGTGCCCCCACAGGAGGGTTCAGCCTGCCGCCCTGCCCCGGGCATGGAGACGTCCAGATGCTCCAGTTCTGCTGGGGACTGGACCCACGCAACCGGGAGGCAAGTCACAGGCTCGTCCCACTTGTTTTCTAGGTCACTCATAGTCCACCAAAGCCTCAAACTGTTAAGGAGGGAGGAGGCTGCCGAAGACAGAGGCAGTGTCACCAGTGCTGCATCTCCGCCCCGACCCAGGGAACACTAGGGATGGTGCCCACCGCGGGGCTGCGCTGGGGGATCGGGTGGGGCTGGGATGCAGGGTTGTGGCATGTGCCTGGGTCGTAGCTATGTCGTCCCCAGGCCTCTGGTGGTGGCGGCTGCTCCTGTGTCCCTCCCTCCACGTGTCGCCTGTGCGGTGGGGCTGGGCGGGAGCCGCGGTGTGGGGTTGTGTCTCGCTCTCTGTCCTTGGGGGCCCAGCCCCATGTGGCCCCCGGGCTGCCACAATAAAGATGACAGCGCTGACGATCGCCCGCTTCCCTGAGTGGATTTGGAAGCAGACTGAACAGGGCTGACACCTCCAGAGCCTCTGTGCCGAGCCACCCGTGGGGATATAAAATATTATGTATTTTGTAGTATTTTATATTCTAATATAATAAAGGGCTTGATCTGTCTGTCCATAATGCTTTTGCTCAAGCGTGCCTGCACTGCAAAGCTACAGTTCCCCTACATCTGGGTTCCCCTGGACATGTTCCCCTGTTTTGAAGCCCTCTGATGTGGTGGTTTGTCTGGGGTTTCCCCTTTGCTCCGGGGGTGGGAGCAGAGGGAGGTGATGGAGGCACCAGGGAGCACACACGGGCCGGCCTGCAGCTGCAGAGGTGCAGACCCGTGCGGGCTCCCTGCTGCCTCCCATCACATCCCCCTCTCCCCATCCTGGAGCACAGCACAATCCTGGTCAGGGCAGGGGCAGGGGTGGGGAACTGTTCATGGCAGGCACACTGTTTGTGCCTGTGTGTCCATGTGCAGACAGTGAGGGAGAGTAGTGCACGCCCGTGTGTGTGTCTGTTTTGCCATAGTGGGACGGGGCAGGGGGAGGGCAGGGAGCAGGGACAAGAGGTGGCATGTGCCCCCTACATCCAGCCTCCCCCATCAGCACCAGGAGGGTCCCCCCTGTCCCTCGCCCCAGCTCAGCTCCCGTGGCCAGAGGGAACCTCCAACGTTGTGTTTGCCCGAGGCCCCGGTGCGCATTAATCTGCCTCCGGGTCCGGGCCCGACACGAAGAGGAGGGCGGGTTTGCACGCAGCTGGACACAGAGCGGTGGCGGTGCCCGATAGCGGGTGGTGGCGGCTCCCCCTCCGCCTTTGTGGGAGGCAGGGGTGGCGGGGTGGTGGGTGGTGGCTCTCCGCCCGCTCCCCCGCCCCCAGCTCTTGTTGGGACGTTGGTAGGTCAGTTATGAAATGCTGGCAGCCGCCCCCCACGGTGATTTTTTTGGAGACAAGCTGCCCACAGGCAAGAAGTGAAGGTCTTGAGGCAACAGAAGAGCCCGAGTGCTCACAGCTCATTTAAGTCCCCACCACCCAGGCTCCTCATCTCCTTGACCTGCATGAACTGGGGTCTGCCAGGCAGCCGTGTCTTCCTCAAGCCAGTGGCTCACCCCGGGGTCGTTCATGTCCCTCCGGGCCGGGCCAGACACAGCAGGGCTCTCGGTGCTGGGCTCTTCTGTGCTTCCACATGTGAACCAGCCCACTGCCATCTTGACAGCCCTTCCCCCCAGCTGTGGCCCCCACCACCCCTTCCCTACCGCTGTAAGTCATACCCTCCTTATCCCATTCTTTCCTAGGGTAACAGAGGGTACAAGAAAGGGAAACTGAGGCAGGGAACATGCATGTGAAACCCAGACATTTAACCCCACAGATGTCAGAAACAGCCCAATTCGGGTGTCAGGCCCAGGGCCCCAGGGCACTTAGTGCCTCAGCATGGCATAGGAGGGTCTTCCTGCCCGAGTTATGAGGGACCTGGACCTCTTTAGCCTCCCCAAGAGAAGACTAAGAGGTGGTCTTGTGGCTGCCTACTTTTCTTTTCTTTAAATATATCTCTCTACACTCCTAGCACCTGTTACAATCATAGAAGTGGAGTCGAAGGGACCTTATAGATCTTCAAATCTGACCCCCTGCCAGGGCAGGAGAAAAAACTGGGCTCAAATGATCCCAGCCAGGTGGGCATCCAGCCTCCTCTTAAAGCCCCCAGGGTAGGAGCCAGCACCACTCCCCTTGGAAGTTGGTCCCAGATCCCGGCCGCCCGACCGTGAAGTCGTTTTTGTAGATGTCTGATCTAAACCCCCTCTCCAACAACTTGTGGCCGTTATTTCTTGTTATGCGGGGGGGAGCACTAGGGGAAACAAGGTCTCTCCCAAACCCTTATGGTCCCCCCTAGTGAGTTTATAGACAGTCACCAGGTCCCCCCTCAGCCTTCACTTGTGAAGGCTGAACAGGTTTAGGTCTCATAGCCTCTCCTTGTAGTTTCATAGTTTCTAGAGTCAGAAGAGACCTGAATAGATCATCTAGTCCGACCCCCTGCCATGGCAGGAAAGAGTACGGGGGTCAAACAACCCCAGCAAGGAGTTCATCCAGCCTCCTCTTAAACCCCCCCCCAGGGTAGGAGCCTGCACCACTTCTCTTGCAAGCTGGTTCCAGATCCTAGCCGCCCTGACCGTGAAGTAGCACTTCCTGAAGTCTAGCTTGAACCTACCCTCTGCCCGCTTGTGACCGTTTTCCCTGGTCACTCATGGTACTGCTTGGGGCAGCAGGGACTCCTCCAGTGCCTGCTGGTCCCCCCCGACTAGTTTATAACAGGCCACTCAATCCCCCCTCAGCCTTCTCTTGTGGAGGCTGAACAGGTTCAGGTCCCACAGCCTCTCCTCATAGGGCCTGCCCTGCTGCCCCCGATCATGCGAGTGGCCTCCTCTGGACCCTCTCCATGCTGTCCGCATCCCTCCTGCAGTGCGGCGCCCAGAACTGGATGCAGTACTCCAGCTGCGGCCCGACCAGTGCCACACAGAGGGGGAGGATCACCTCCCTGGACCTGCTCGAGATGCATCTGTGGATGCACAACAAGGTGCGGTTGGCCTTCCTAGCTGCCTCCCCACACTGCCGGCCCATGTTCATCTTGGAGTCAATGATGACCCCCAGATCCCTTTCCGCCTCCGTGCTGACAAGAGGGGAGTTCCCCAGCCTGTAGGTATGGTGCCGGTTGTTCCTCCCGAGGTGCATCACCTTGCACTTGTCTGTGTTGAAGCCCATCCTATTCTCGTCCGCCCACCCCTGTAACCTGTCTGGGTCTGATTGTAGCCTGTTGCTTCCTGATGCACATGATCAGGGGGCAGCAGGGCAGGTCTTTCTAAGTAGGGACCAAGACAGCCACCTCCCTCCTGGGCCCCCCTCGGGCCCCGGATGTGCATCCCCCCACATCTTAGTGTCATCAGCAAATTTGAACAGCTGCTTTTTACCCCCTGATGAAGATGTTGAACAGTGCGGGCCCGAGGACTGAGCCCTGGGGGACCCCACTGCCCACATCCCTCCAGGTCGAAGATGACCCATCCACCACCGCTCTCTGGGTGCGGCCCTCCCGCCAGTTGGCGACACATCTGACTGTGTGGGTGTCTACACCACAGCTCCCAGTTTCTTAATGAGAATGGGGTGAGAGACAGTGTCAAAAGCCTTCCGGAAGTCCAGGAAGACGATGTCCACTGCTACCCCTGCCTCTCATGATCTGGTGATCTGATCGTAAAAGGCCACCAGGCTGGTCCGACAGGACCTGCCACTGATGAACCCGTGCTGGTTGCCCCTAAGCATGCAGTCCCCTGCTGGCCCCCCCTGGATGTGTGCCAGCATAATTTTCTCAAAATGCTTGCCTAGGATCGAGGTAAGACTAATCGGCCTATGGTTTCCCGGGTCATCCCTCCTCCCTTTTTTGAAGATGGGGACCACATTGGCTCTCTTCCAGTCCTCCGGTACCTCACCAGAGCCCCACAAGTGCTCGTAAAGCCGTGCCAGGGGACTTGCAATGACCTCAGCCAGTTCCTTTAGAACTCTAGGGTGGAGATCCTCCGGGCCGGCTGACTTGAATGCGTCCAGCCCCTCCACAAGCTCCCTAACAAAATCCTCGCTAACCCTTGGCCTACGTGTGCCTCCCCTGGGGCCCAAGGGGGGCCCAGCAGGGAGGTGGCTGTCTTGGTCTCTACTTAGGAAGACCTGCCCTGCTGCCCCCTGATCATGCGGGTGGCCTTCTCTGGACCCTCTCCATGTTGTCCACATCCCTCCTGAAATGGGGCGCCCAGAACTGGACGCAGTACTCCAGCTGTGGCCTGACCAGTGCCGCATCGAGGGGGAGGATCACCTCCCTGGACCTGCTCGAGATGCATCTGTGGATGCACGACAAGGTCCGGTTAGCCCTGCCAACCGTGACCTCGCATTGTTGGCCCATGTTCATCTTGGAGTCCAAGATCCCTTTCTGCCTCCGTGCTCTCAAGAAGGGAGTTTCCCATCTGATAAGTGTGCTGCTGGTACCCACTGCCCAGGTGCAGCACCCTGCACTTGTCAGTATTGAAATGCATCCTGTTTTTGCTAGCCCACACCTGTAATTCAGGTCTTGCTGCAGTCTTTCCCTCCCTACTAGCGTGCTCACCTCACCCCAAATTTTGGTATCATCAGTGAATTTAAAGAGGTTGCTTTTCACCCCATTGTCCAAATCACTGATGAAGAAATTGAACAGCGCAGGCCCAAGGACCGAGCCCTGGGGGACTCCGCTGCCCACTTCCCCCCAGGTTGAATTTGACCCATCCACCACCACCCTCTGGGTGTGACCCTTCAGCCAATCTGCAATCCATCTGACTGTGTAGGCATCAATGCCACAGTCGCCCAATTTTTTAATGAGGATGGGGTGGCAGACGGTGTCAAAGGTCTTGCTGAAGTCTAGAAAGCCTACGTCCACGGCGACACCTGCATCCATTGCCTATGTGACCTGATCATAAAAGGCAATCAGGTTGGTCTGACATGACCTGCCCCTCATGAAACCGTGCTGGTTGCCCTTGAGCATCATCCCTGAGGCCGGCCCATCACAGATGTGCTCCATAATGATCTTCTCAGAGAGTTTCCCTAGGATCGAGGTAGGACGGATGGGCCTATAGTTGCCCAGGTCCTCCCTCCTCCCTTTTTTAAAGACAGGGACCACGTTGGCTAGATGGGGACCACATTGACAATAAATGCACGCATGCCCCGATGCACCCACTGCCGCCCTTCCCTAATCCCATTGCAATCATGTGTAGATGCGCGTAGGGATATCTTACTCCACAGATTACTCCACCCTGCGGTAAGTAGGCCCGTGCAAACAGGGAATTATTTGATTGAGATTTGGCTGATTTGGATGCCAGAGATTTGATTCAGAGATCAGAATTGTTTTCCTGATTCGATTCGGGCAAACCGCTGCAGCTTGACCAGTAGGCCAAGGGGTCGCGCAGCAGCGGCTCCACGTCCTCAGCAAGATGGGCAGCCACCAAGGTGTGAGCGCTACCTGCCTGATGCTGGGGTCTGGTGGCTCTGGACCCCACCAAAGAAGCCATGCCCTTCGCCCACATTGGCAGCGCCTGTGGTAGAGGACAAGACTGGCTCATGAATGGGGTGGTAGCATGAGACAGTGGCTCCCCCTGTTCCACATCCCCCTGCCTCCGCCATTCTGCCTTCCTGACTTGCTTTACCGGCACCTCTGTCCACTGATTCAGTGTTTGGCTGCCACATATGGTGCCCGTCACCCTTGGGTCACACATGGTGGCCAGCACATGGACTGCACTGGACCGCGAGGGATCAAGCCGTTTCCTGATGCCCTCCTTCAGCCGCCTCACCAGTGCCTGCACGTGTGGTGACAGCGGCCTGCCCCAGCCAGGAGCATCGATCCCCTGGAAGCGCTCCGTTCGGCCCCGAAGTTCCCTCGCCGCGGGGATCACCTGGCTGAGGAGGGCGTCAGCAGCGCTGAGGCTCTCGGAGGCCTCGAGGAAGGGCTTGAAGACTACCAACATCTGGTATCCCGCTCAGCTGTGCTCAGGGGGCTCTCAAGTACTCCGCACATGCTTCATCCAGGGATGGCACCACCGTCCTACTGAAGGTGCTGCATGCCGGCACTTGGCATGATGGGACCGCAGGTGCCACCTGAACCCTGCCTGCTCAGCCAAGGAGAAGGGCTGGCCATCGACAGCAGACATCTCCCCAATGAACTGGTGAGCTCACTTGGCCTTGCAACACACCCCGCTTCCTGTCCGCCTTACCCCACTGTTCCTGTGTGGCCTGCCTCTGCTTTGGGGGACGGGGGCTTTGGAGCAAGTGGGGGACTTCCCTTTGGGCACGCTCCCGCTGGTGCCAGGCTGAGGAGGAGCAAGGGCAAGGGGGTGGTGCCTGCGGAGAGGCATCAGCATCCCCATGATGCTCATACGTTTTGCTCCCTTGCCCCGGCTGGTTTTGGCTCGGCAGTGCTGGCAGAGAGCGTACGTGGGATCATCTGCCAGCTCAGGATGATCCCAGACCACACTGCCCGCTCGTGTCTGGGGTGCTGGCTGCTGCGCATGGAGGGGATGCAGTCTCGGGCACAGGCAGTGGTAGTGGCGCTGCTCCCCTCTCCTTGCTGCTTGTAGCAGCCTCATCCCCTTTAGCTGCAGGGAAGAGGCTGCGTCTCAGTTTGGGGTGGGGGGAACTTACAGCTCTCCCTCTACCCGCTCTTCCGCCCCTCTCTGAAGGCTGGCCGGTGGATTTGCGTTCCTCTATAAACTCAGAACTGTAGGTGTGGTGCAGTGATGAGATTTATACACCTGATAGAAAAATGTCTGTGCGTGTAGATAAACTCAAAAGCGTTGGTGTGCGGTGGAAAGAATGAACAAGTAAAAACAAATATAGATAGTAAATTCCTATATAGAGTAAATTCTATAGTAACCCTGTCCAGTATAAGATTCAAAAGAATAAATCAATGAATATAATCAGGTGTATACTCCCCTTCTGCAATGGAAGGGGACTGTTAGCTGGCAGGTGTGCTGTGGGGACCTGCAGACCGCTCGGTTTCCCTCCGTCCCCGCAGAACCAGGCCAGGCCAGCCAGGGGACCTCAGTTAATGTAAATATGTTTGTATATCATCAGCACAAGGAAAAGAAACATGGATATAACCATGTGTAATATATATGGTATCCAACAAATAACATAAACAAGACCCTCTGGGTTAATGCTATAAACCCTATACCGGCGCTCCAGATAGAGGTAAGTCACAGGTAAGTATCTGATCTGAAACAGTAGAGGTGAACAATATATAAACCACAAATAAATACAAGTAAACAAGAGGTGAAATCATAGCGACAGGGGTCCCAGCACAGCCCTAGTTGAAGTTATAAATTTAAACTGTACTAACTGACTAATTTACACCCATGAAGTTCACAAAATACCAGACATGACATCACACCACTTATGATGCAAAAACCTTAAAGATAAACTCAATCCCCAGGGGAAACCCCAATGCCGTGGGCCTTTTCCCAGCCCCACCAGGGAGCTGGTAAGGTCAGGGGGCCCTCCCAGCGGGACCTCCGCTTTCAGGAGGCCTTAGCTAACCGGAGGGACCCCCCTCCCCTGTGGGAATCCTTTCCCCCCGCAACTCACGGCTCCCAGGCCTGGAGGGTGGCCCTCGTCCTCTGCGCCAGGCTGCTCTCGTGCCTGGGGTGAGCTTGGGGGGGGTCGCTGTCCCCTGCAGCAGGGCTCCACTATGCCGGGCTTCTGGGGCCTCAGGCTCAGCCTTGCTGGCTGGCTCAGTAGCCCGAACACTGTCTGGCTCCCTGGGCTCAACGTTTTGGTGTGGGTTGGAGGCCTGGGCCACCTCGTGCAGCACCAGGGCTCAGTCCACTCCCAGACCCTCTGTGCAGTGCCTCCTGCACCGAGCTCCTGGGCTTGTGCCGGGGGCTGGGGACCTGATCCACCCAAGCGCTCCAAAGATCCTGCTCCATGCACCGGCCTGTGCATCATGTCTCTGGCTGCACACCAGAGGATGCAGACCTGAGCCGCCTCACACAGCTCCCAGGGTCTGCATGCCATGCTGTGCACCCAGACCCTGACGACTGCAGCCGTCGGGTGTTCCCTGCTGACGGGAGTCTTCAGGGGCTCCTCCAGGACACTGCTTCGCCCGGCTCAGCACCGCTCCTCAGCTCCCGGAAGCCCCACTCTTCTCTCTGGGAGCACTGTCCCATGTGCTGGGCCACAGCTCCTTTTATTCTCTCCAGGGCTCCGCCCCCAAAGTCGTCCAGCCCCGACAGTGTCCCAGTCTCCAATCAGGTCTGCTGAGAGATCCTCTCCCCCTCCCCTCAGGAAAGGGGAGTGACTTTATTCCCCTTCCTGCCTCCTCATTGGTGCATGGGCTCCACCAATCAAAACAGCAGAAGCTCAAGCCTGGGACTCCACCCAAGCTCTGAAATGTAAGCCTGCTTCATTATCTTAACCAGTCCTCCTTAAGTGCAATTAGTTATCAGCTGGTGGGTTTTTGTATAAACCCAACCTTGTGTTTTGGAAGTAGAGTATTGCAAACTTGATAGTATTTAATATTTGCTTGCATATAGCAATTCTTTTCTCGAGGTAATTACATTTCAGTAACTAGCTACTCTGGAGTCTGCAAAGTCTCTGCATTGTCAAGGGGAGCTCCTTCCTCTCAGGGAGCTGCTGCCCCCCCCCCGCAGGTGAGCTGACCAGGGGTTAAGCTACCTGGCACCCCAGGTTCCAAACATCTGAAAATGGTTGTGGGTAGCGCCAAGCGCCAAGGGTTAAAAAAGAAAAAAAAAACCATGAGGAAACTTACTCTGACTTGGCTTGTTGGTCTGGACAAGGTATGATTCTTGTTTTGGGTATGAGAGGTTGGGTTTCAAATCCTGGAAAATCCACTTTTGTCCAGGTTGGGGACATCCTGGGTTCAGATCCCTGGCTGGGAGCAGGGTTTTGCTGCCTGAGACTGAGGCAGCACTTCCATGGACCTGGGGATTTAAATGCCCTGGAATTAAATTGTTCCTGACCCTTAGCACGGGACCAGGGCCCTCCAGTGTTGAGCGCAGACAGATATGTACCCATTGCCACAACAGGGGCAGGACTCCCATCCCATAGGGCAATGCCACGGGGCAGTAGCCACCCCTGCCCTGCAGGATCAGGGGCTTGTAGAGGATGAGCCAGGGGCCAGTTACAGAGAGAGAACAGATAGGAATGGGCTAGGAGGGTAAACGTGGGGGGTTGGCACAGAGCAGCCTGGCTGGGCATCAGGTTTGGGACAGCGAGGTGCAAAATGCTTTGGCCCATTGGCTGGCTCCAGTGGGCGCCTGGAGGTTTCCAGCCCTGCCGGTGTCTGCTCTGGCAAGAACACCTGGACAGCCCCAGGGTACAGCTGCTGTGTTGTCCTGGGGTCCGATGCTTACTTTGGTGTCAGCAACCCCAGGTGAGTCCCCGTTCACCTCTCCCTTCAGGGTCCGAGCTGCCTGTCGCCAGCCCAGGAATAGCGCCTAGCACCTGCCCCGGTGCTGGCTGCAGGGAGCTGAGGGGAGCAGCCGGATGGTGCCTGGGCTGATTTTCTAGGGGCTGGTTGTCCCTTCAGGGATTCAAACCCCCAGCAGCACAGAGCTCTGTGCCCTGCCCTGGGCAGGGTGTCACTGCCTGAGATCAGCTGGGATTTGGCCATGAAAATGCCGGGTGCAGGCAGGGGGCTGTGACCCAGGCCAGTGACAGTCTGAGTCCTGGCTCTTGGTCCAGGGTAGCAATTCTCCACAGTGACCTGAGACCCTTCCCAGCATGCCCCACCACGCAGCACAGCCACGGGGGCAGACACAATTCACACGATGACCCAGAATTTCCAGCAGGAATCTGGGGTCACCACGTCCTGCCCTGCGGGGTCCTGCTGACGCCTTTGCGACAGGAGAACGGCTCCAGGATCTGTCCATGCTCACAGGACAGGTGACAAGGCAGAGCCGGCATTTCCCAGGAGGCTGCAGTGGTCGAGACCCTGTGGTCTGGTCTGATGGGATAGCTGAGATGTGCTCCTGCTCTGCCTTTAGCACAGGCCTGCGCAGAGCTGGAGCCATGAGACCGTGGACGGGACAGGACAGTAGACGTCCACCCCGAGGGCTGCACGGAGGAGAGGGGCAGCCCCTGATCTCTCCTGCAGCAGAGCAGGAAGCGGAGCCGTGGCTGGACATCACAAACAAGTACATTTGGGTTGAATACCCAGAAACACGTCTGCACTGGCAGAGCAGGGAGGAGTGGGGAGATGCCAAGGGACCGGGGTCTCTGCATCCCTGGAGGGGTCAAGGAGAGGATGGACAGGCATTGGGAATGGATGAGCCGATGCCTGTGCCCTGCTCTGGGGGTGTCCCAGCATCTGGGCTGTGCTGGTTGCTGCTGGGAGGGAATCCCCTGCCATGTTGCTCTGTGTCATGATGAGTTTTTATTTTACTCCTCCCCCTGAGGCCCTGGGTGCTGCAGCCCAGGCTGGGGCTGGGGCTGGGCTGTACCAATGCTCCTGCTGGCACCAACCCCACAGGGTCCTGGTTGGAGGGTCTTGCCCCCGTGCTCAGGCTCAGCCCCACTGCACTGGGGCAGGAAGGGGTTTCCCCCTGCTCAGACTGGTCACACTGGGGGGTTTCCCCTTCCTCTGCAGAAGGGGCACGTCCTGGGCCTGGGCTCTCTGCAGTGCCCATGACCCCCTGGCAACAGCAGTAGGTTGCTGTCCGCAGCCCCCTTGTATCTGGGGGCAGGGGTGGGGGTGATGCCTAGGGCTGTGTCAGGGGCAACTGTGTCATGTGTCTCTGAGGTCACACATGGGGTTGGTCTCGGCTGTTTGGACGGGGCTGATCCTGGACTGGATGTGACCCCACAGCTTCGTGCCGGGCTGTTCTCTAGGACTCAGTAACTGAATGAAATGGTGAAAGGGTGAACTGAACATGGGACAAGGGTGTGTGTCCATTAAGCACACGTGTGCACAAGCAAAGGAGCTGTTGAGTGTGTCTGCCTTGTGCTGGCTCCCGGGCACCACTCTCTGCATGTCCTGGCACATGGGCACACCCGGGATAGCCATGAACTTGGCGTGTGCACCTTGGAGGCCTTGCAAAGAAAGGGGGGTGCAGGTCCAAGCCAGCTGGGCAGCTCCCCCTCGCCCGCCCCGCCGCAGAGCTCATGGAGGCAGTGGAGTGCACAGGGCAGTGCAGCCCCGGGCACCCCGTGACATCCCCACCCAGCCGTGACATCATGGGCCCTGATGTCATGCATGGGGGTGTGGAATCAAATAAAATGGATGCCTGTGGCAGAGCTCTCAGGTGCCCTGCGACTGAGAGCAGAAACGGCTCGGGAGAGACCCCTAGTGGCAAGAAGGGGGAAGCGCAGCTGCCAGTCACCAGGACTGCGCAGGTGCTGGTTGCTGGGGTAACCAGTGAAACCTAGAGACAGGAAGGGGCGGAGCTTAGCCCTTCTTAAGCCCAGGCAGGAGCCCAGGAGGGCAGTTTCCCTCTGGCGGCCAAGGGAGGAGGAACTCGGCCAGTGCAAAGGGGAGAACTCTGACGGTGGGAACATCCCCTGGTTGCTGCTGGGGTTGGTGCGCTCGCTCTCTGGTAGGGATGATTCTTATTTGACCAGGACGGTCTAGCTTTTATGTTGTAGCCCAGGGGGTTGTGTTCTTGTGTTTACTGTTTTGACCGAAGGACCGGGTGAGGCTACTAGAGGTTGGAGAAGGCCTCATAGGGACTCCACAGTAGCGTGGGGGCTCCTGGTGCCAGAGAGGGGGCAGCATTGTTTGGGGTGCATTGGCCCCAGGCCCAGAGCCAGGGGGCAGCGAGGAGCCCCACAGCCAAGGGGGGGCAGTGAGGAGCCCCTAGTGAAGGGGGCAGTGAGAAGCCCCAGAGTGGGCACTGGAGAGGAGCCCCAGAATAGGTAGTGCGGGACAAGCTAGAGGGTGCTGATAGGGGTGCAGGCTGTGAGACGAGCTAGAGGGTGCCAGCGAGGGTGCAGACTGAGGGACAAGTCAGAGAGTGTCTGCGTGGCACAGAGAGTGGGACAGACCTGAACAACATCAGATACATCTGCGAGGCTTGGGCTGCGGTGTAAGGGGAGGAAAGGAGCCGCAGATAGTGCCTCAGGCACCAAGACAGAAAATAGGCAGCCTCCCGCTTGATTAAGATCTTCCAATCAAGCAAAATAACAACAAGGCATGGCAGGAGAGAAGGCGGGCAGTTGGCCCTTGATCGGTGTTGCGGGATCACTAATAGATGGCCCCAAAGAGGCACAACTGTCAAAACGCTTTAAACTTTGGTCAAGCTAAACTGCAAATTCTAAGATGACCGGGACAGTTAAGTGGGAAATTGCTGGCTCTGCATGTTAGAGCAAAGACAGAAGGAAATGTTTGTTCTTTGTATTCTCAAGTGTTCTGCATCACCCATAACCGCGGCCTTGAGATAGCAGAGACGTATGTGTCTGTTGCTTTTGAGAGAACAGAAAGTGTGTGTTTGATATACTTGACTGCTTGCTCAGGAAAACTGATTATGCAATCATGTCCTGTGTAAAGGCTGTTTGAAGGTATATAAACTGGAGGATTCTGCTTGCAGGGAGACATCTCTCTGGAGTGCTTGGTGAATCCATGCTGCTCTGAGTTCTCTCCTACAGCTGTAGCTCTGAATAAAAGCTTCTACTGGCCTGACCCTAAAGTCTATACATGCTTTTCCATGACAGTTCTTGGTGCTGTGACTTGGATCCAGAACACATGTTAAGGAAGGAGGACCACGGACCATTCCCTGCCAAACCCCGGGCGCCAAACTTAAGAGGTAGGAGACCTAATTCAAAATCTCTGTTGGGGTTTCAGAGGAGGACTGGCCATAGGCTCCCAACTTAGCTGCGGTAACTGGATCCGAACCTTGTCAAAACAGGTCAGTTTAGACCCTTACCGCCGGCTAAAAACTTCCTGCCTGATAATTCTGTTTAGTGATGTACGATCTTTTCAGGGAGACTCTGTCTGCGATCACCTCCATCCAACAGCACACTGGGCTCACAGTTAGTCAACCGAGGCAATGTGGGAGGGGGTCTGGCTGACTGAATGTCCCCCATGTGTGAATGAATTGAATCTGTAAGGGATTGAGAGCCTCTGAAGACTCATCCCAGGGGCACCCCTCCGCCATCCAGGCTGCCCGCCGCGGAGTCCAACTCTAGTGCTTGAAGCCTCGGGTGGTGTGATTTTACAGATTGATAAGACTGGTTTTGTCTTTCCCAACCCTTTATCCCAGTAGGTTCTGCCAAAACAGAAGTGAAAGGTTCCCTTTTGTGTTTCACCCCACCCAATCTGTCTCTGGAATGAGCTGAAGCTGAATCTGACCGTCGTAAGTCTCGGCGGACAAGCCGCGGGGCCCAACACAGACTAGCACGGACGTACCTATAAATCTTTCCCTTGTCTTGTCCGTGTGTGTGAAAGTGGGGACAGGTCAGTCAAGACAAGTTCCAGTTCCCTCTAAGGGAACTCCGGCGTTCTATATGTACATACATTATTCTCCCAAGGCTTGCAAGTACCTGGATAAGTGGAACTGGTATACTAGGGACGATCCCGTAAAGCAATTTCTACAGGAAGGAACATTCGATCAGGATAAAATAGTGCACTTAAAAGGGGCTGTAGAGTCCCATGGATCCAAAATACCACAAACCCAGTGGGACGCATTCTTTTATTGGTCTGATGAAATGTCCAAAAGACAGACAGAATCTCAAACTAGAAGTCTCAAAGACTCGCAAGAGAAATTAAAACAACAGTTAAAAGCTGTCCGGGAGAAATTGGCTGCTCCCACGCCGGCCTCCACTCCAATGTATCCGGCATTACCCGGGGCGCCCCCACCACCAGAACCAGCAGAAGACATCCTTGACTTCTGTTCGAATCCAGCTCTCCTGGGACTCCCCAGTCAGCAACCACTGGTTCAACATCAGGCTGCAGCCCAGGCTGGTGACCCACTAGCTGAAGCTCTTTTGATAGACTCACCTACAGAGCTTGTTAGCCCAGACTCATCCACCTCACCTGCCACTCAATCGTCACCAGTGTGGCAATCAACCCCTGGGTCACAACCCACCACAGTTGTGCTTGGAAGAATGGGTACGGAAAGGTCTCCCATTAATCTTAGGGGGAAATTTTGTACATCTTGGGATCTAAGACAAATGCCAGCCATTGGCACCGATGGACAAAATATAGTGACCATGCATGCACCCTGGACTCCAGCTGATCTCTACAATTTAACTCAAAAATTCCCCAAAATCAGGGAAGACCCAGAAAAATTTCAGGAAGAATTGCAGACTGTCATAACTTGTTATAATCCAACACGGGCCAACATTAATCAGCTCAAGCAATCCATTTCGCCCAAAGAAACTATGCTACGTCTGTACGGTTCCTGCAATTGGTCAGCTGAAAACCCAGGCACTGGCCAATTGATAAGAAAAATGCTTTGGTCCAGGCAGTTCTCACAACTGGCCCAAAGAAAGCAGACTGGACCAAAATAAATACTTGTATGCAAGATAAAAACGCACACCCCAGTGACTATTTGGGATGCCTCAAATAGGCATTTGAACAGTATGCAGGAATGGTGAGGCCTATTGAAAATGCCAAACAAGCAATAGTGGCAGCATTTGTCCAGGGGCTTAACCCTAAAACTGCTGAGAAAATTCAAACAGTAATTATTGGTTGGGAAACTAAAGATTTAATTGAAGTCCTTGCTCAGGGCCCAGGTAGAGGAAGAGGACATGGATGAAGAAGGGGAAACCTGGGTGGATTCAGGGGAAGAGGTAGATCCCTGGGCCCACAAAACCACGCCTATGGGAACCAAGGTCATTATTGCAAACAAGAAGAACATTGGAAATCGGAATGCCGCAACCAGGACCGGACCAGTGCAGAATAATCCTCCTTGGAGATGAATCCCGTCTTCCATCCTTTGCTTTTAGCCTTAGGAGGTTGGCAATGTCCCTGGAGAGCCAGGCGGGCTGCTGTGCCCTCTTGCTGCCCTTCCTCAGAGATTTAATTGATTTAGCTTGTGCATTGAGGATCACGCCCTTAAGAAGCAACCGCTCTTCTTGAACTCCCATCTCCCTGGGGTCATGGTCCCTTAGGGCCTCACTGACCAGCCTCCTGACCTTGTCAAAATTGGCTTTTCTGAAGTTGAGGACTTCTGTGTTGCTGACTGACTTGCCAGCTTTACAGCGGATGGTGAAGGTGATCAGCTTGTGGTGGTTGTCACCCAGCTTCCCATCGATCACTAGGTCACCGATTAGGTCATCCCCTGTAGCCAGTACCAGGTCGAGCAGTGCTTTACCTCTCATTGGCCCATAGACTTCTTGAGTCATGTGGAGGTCATCCACGCACAAGAGGAAGCTTTGCAAGAGCTCGGATTTTGCCAAGTGATCCTCCCACGAGATGTCCGAGTAATTGAAGTCACCCATGACAACCAAGGTCCTGGAGCAAGCGACCTCAGTCAGTTCCCGGGCAAACTCCTGGTCAAGCTCAGGACTTTGAGTGGGAGGTCTGTAGTAGACTCCCACCGTTGTGTTCCCTGTGCCGAATTCCCCACGAATTTTTACCCAGAGGGTCTCTAGCTGTCCATGCCGGTCGCCAACATCAGCTTGCAGGGACATGTAGCTTTCCTTCACATAGAGAGCTACACCCCTGCCCCTTTTATCTACACGATCCCTCCTGTACAGGGTATAGCCCTCTCTACCCGTGGTCCAGTCATGGGTGGAGTCCCACCAGGTCTCTGTTATCCCAATGACGTCATCACTCTTTGCACTGAGCAGGAGGATGAGCTTGTTCCCCAAGCTTGCTCCTCCTGCTTGTTCCCCAAGCTCCTGGCATTAGTGTACAGGCAGGCAAGTGTGCCCTTGGGTTCTTGTCTTGCCCACAGATTGTGCCAGGGCTGGGGCAGGGGTGGGCTCCCTTAAGTGCCTTGCCTGCTGGCTTTGCAAGGGTTGCTCAGTGGGCCAGGAGTGGGGGTAGTCCTCCCATCCCCCAACGGGCTCAGATTAAAGCCCGGTGGAGCAGGTCAGCCAGCCTGGCTGAGAAGAGCCTCCTCCCCAGGGGAGAGAGGTGGAGGCCATCTCTTCCCAGCAGCTCGCTGCCTCTCTCGCCAAAGAGCGGGCTGTGGTCATGGAAACCAAAGCCTTCCCGCTGACACCAGCACCACTGGTTGTTGTGTAAATTGGGATGCGTAACTTATTGCAGCCCAGATGGCGTTTACCTCGAGGTGCCAGAACTTGGGGAAACCGAGCTTGTGGCTTTGCTAATGCAGGAGTACTCGGATCCTGACACTCCCTACTTGCAAGAGGAAGTGGTAGCACGAATACCTCCGCAACTGTGGTCCACCCATGCACACGAAGTGGGTCACGCGTTGAGTGTGGAACCAGTGCGCATCACCTTGAACCCTGCCAAGCCGCTCCCTTGTGTCCCGCAGTACCCCATCTCAAGGGAAGCTGAGGAAGGGATCAAGCCTGTCATTTCCTCACTCCTTGAGCAAAGGATTATTGTCCCAGCACGCTCCCCTTGCAACACACCTATCCTACCGGTTAAAAAGCCTGGTAAAGATACTTATCATTTTGTGCAACACCGAGCTGTAAACGCTGCTGCTCTACCTGCTTTTCCCGTGGTCCCTAACCCTGTCACTACTCTTTCCTGTATCCCTCCAGATGCCACCTGTTTTACAGGGGTGGACCTGTGCTCTGCTTTCTTCTCATCCCTATTCATAAAGATAGCCAGCACCTGTTTGCATTCACCTATCAGGGACTCCAATATACCTGGACTAGACTCCCTCAGGGATATACGGAGTCCCCCACCTTGTTTTCCCAGATCCTGAAGAAGGATTCAGACCCCATCGCATTCAAAGGGAGGTCCACCCTTATTCAGTATTGATGACTTGTTGTTAGCCTCGCCTACTCTGGAGGCCTGCAGACGGGATACTTTGACGCTCCTCACAGCTTTAGCTCAGAGCGGCCACAAGGCCTCAAAATCCAAACTGCAAATCTGTAAGCCTAAGGTACATTATTTAGGACATGGTATCTCAGCACGAGAACGACATCTTTCCCCCAGTAGAATTGAAGCTATCCTCAACATCCCCAAACCCATGACTAAGAACCAGATGAGGGGATTCCTGGGTGCAACTACAGCTCTGCTCTCAGTCCCGTGGCTGCAGGACTCCCTCCTTGTCTCCGTTCAGTTGCAGCCGCTGCCGTGTTGGTTGCTAAGGCCGGTACTTGAGTTTTGAGACACTCTAACCGCTGCAGTTCCGCATGCTGTATCGGCCCTTCGCCTCAAAGGCAAAACTCAGCACATTTCCAATTCCCGCCTTACAAAATATGAGAAACTTGTATTGTCGGCTGCAAATGTGACTTGGAGTCGCTGTTCAATTCTAAATCCTGTGTCACTTCTGCCAACGACCTCCGATGGCGAGCCCTGTGATTGCCTGTCTGTCACAACTCAATTGTTAACCCCTCAAACTGATCTCCAAGACGTTCCTGTCCTAAACTCTGACCTTGTTTTATTTGTTGCTGCCTCCTGTCTTAGAAATGATGCAGGCCACTTAGTTACGGGACATGCAGTCTGCACTCAGCATGCTGTTTTGGAAGCCTATTCTTTACCCCAAGCTCGTTCTGCTCAAGTTGCTGAACTCATTGCTTTAACACGTGCCTGCATCCTTGCACAGGATCACACTACAACCATTTATACTGACTCTAAGTATGCCTTTGGTGTTGTTCATGATTTTGGACAGACCTGGAAGCAAAGAGGGTTCCTCACTTCATCAGGGACCCAAATTAGTCATGGTTGTTATGTTTTGGAAGCCGTTCAACTGCCTTCTGCTATTGCTATTGCTAAATGCTATTGCTATTGCTCATGAAAAACCTTTCGATGATGTCACACGAGGAAAAGATCTGGCAGAGCGTTCTGCCAGAAACGCGGCCCTTTCTGGCCCACAGGCTCCTGACTCTATTCTTGTTTGTTTTTCAGCAGACCAGTCTCCCTCGGCTAGCCTTTCAAATCGAGCCTTTCTCCAAAATCAAGCTCCAAAAAAAGAAAAGGATGACTGGCTGCGTGCAGGATGTTCACTGCACCCCGACTCTCTCTGGTGCTCCTCGGACAGACACCCGGTGGCGCCTGGAGAGCTCCTCCCACATCTTGCTCGTCTAACCCACTCAGTGGTCCATGCAAGCAAAGAGGGCATGATTGCTGCGAAATGAAGAGATTAGTTTGCCCCAAGTTTTCCTTCCATGGCACAATACTGCAGCTCCTGTCTCATCTGTTTAGCTCATAACATTGGGCAACGGGTAAAGACAACATCCGCAGCCCATCCCCCTCCATGGGGACCGTTTGTGAATTTGCAAATTGATTTTGTGCAGCTACCCAAGTGTTGTTCTTATTGTGGACAGGATCTTTTGATAGTCGGGCTTACGCAGATCACGCTCGCTTTAAAGGTCAGGCTTAATTTTATTAATAAGGGTTAAACAAAACAAAATCAACTATGCTGGGTGCACCAGTGAGCACCCACTCACACTGGTGTTGTATCTCCGGGACGGGTCGCCGGGATCAGGCGGGTCTGGCGTCCTCCCCTCCGGCTGGCCAGGCCGAAGGTCGCTCCGAGTCGATGCAGTCCGTAGGGTACGTTCCGTCGGGCGCGCAAAGACCCCAAAGTTCACAGCGCGATGTTTTTTATACTCTCTGTGATGCAGGGCGGTCTAGTTACATGTGGCGCTTTCTCATTGGCCCGAAGCGGCGACTGTCACATTATTGACAGGCCCTGGACTTCCCCTTGAGAGACCCCGTGCGGAAAATTCCAGCTGCATGGGGCTTCCACGCTGCAGCCCCAGAGTCTCCCATCCACCCAGCACTTGTTACATAAACACTAAACACATGCGAACATGGCCACCTATAGCACTTAGCAGGTGCAAAATAATTACAACACTTACGAGTATATTCTTGCTATTATTGATATGTTCTCTGGACGGGTGGACGCCTACCCATGCACACATGCTGATTCCATTGTAGTAGCTAAGAAACTGCTTAAAGAATTCATCCCTAGATTTGGGTTGCCCCTCACAAAGACAGCGATCGAAGCACCCATCTCACAGGACAAATCTTCAAAAACATCTGCCAGGCACTCAACATACAGCAACATCTGCACTGTAGCTATCATCCACGATCAAGTGGTGCTGTAGAACTTAAAACTCGGATTTAAAGACACACATTTCAAACATTTGTGCTGAAACAGGCCTCAAATGGCCTGATGCACTGCCCATTGCTCTTATGCACATTAGGAACACTGTCAGTAGAAAACATGGCCTAACACCTTATGAAATACTCATGGCACGACCCATGAGGACGCCAGCCACACCACCTGTTGCCTTACACCAATCAGACCTACAAGTGACCGATAACACTGTACTGAAAGGTCCATCAGCAGAAAACCGCGCTTCAACCCAGATGGAAAGGACCGTTCCAGGTGCTTCTGACCACTAACGCTGCTGTTCCTTGCCCAGGTCACCGGACGTGGACTCACACCTTGCGCTGCAAAAAGGTATCACCTCCATTGGACCCCGAAGCAGTTGAATTCCAACCAAAGTTAAGACCTTTCCCTGGGGCCAAAGACGAAGACCCTCAGGACCTCACTCAGGCAAGTGAGGAGCATCGGAGTACAAGTGCTAGTGACCTCTCTCCTGAACCCAACGCCTCAGCCCAGCCAAGTTTGCCGGTCAGAGAACAAAGATACCATCTTTGAACATGGACCACATAGAATTACTTAAGACAGCATCACGAACATCTTCCTTTTAACCCTCTCTATTAGATCTTTTATTCTAATGCATAGAATTTTGTTTGTCTTTTATTAACTGAATTAGGATAGATTTAAACGGCTCTCATTGTTAGATATGTAGTCATTCCCTATCCATTCTACCAGGAGAATACCCATAATACCAGTACCCTTAAATGCAACCCACATATCAGCTCTTTGCTATTCAGATTTCCAGAAAAATAAAACCTGGCAAGGCATAAACTGCAGCCGAGCTGACTATGTATGACTGGCATATGCCACCCCTAGAAAGTTTTGTTAGACTTGTAATGGATCTAGTGTTGCGGTACAAATCAGTAAGTGTGAAGTGGAATTGAAGGTAAATGGTGCTTGGCTTTCTAACGGTTCTTGGATACCCAATTACTCCCAATTCAGTTGGATTCTCAGGGTGCTATTCACAACAGATGTCGCGTCCACACTGTGATGATACTGATAGCAGTGGATTTCCTGCGCTAGCCGGTCACTATTTTGCATGCGGAGATAAAGCCTATAAAAATCTCCCTTCCGGTTGGAGGGGAACATGTTATGTCTCTGCAGCATATCCTGCCTTCACTATTAGGTCTCACTTACCTAAGGGAAGAATTCGTAATGTAGGCAAGATCACAGAGCACCAAAGGTTTTGGGGTATAATGCTCCCCAACTATGGTGCTGGCTTAGCCATGTCCAAAATAAAAAAGATTGCAGCATCTCTAGAAAAAATAGCTAATGCTACTGCCATTGGGTTTCATGAAATAACTAAAGAAAGTAAAAAAATGAGACAAATGACATTACAAAGTCGCCTAGCCCTAGACTATATACTAGGTAGTAAAGGAGGTGTGCGTGTATTAATAAAAACCAAATGCTGCGTATGCATACCTGATGCTTCTAGTGCCATCGAAAATCAGGGGGAAATCATTGAAAAAGAAGCCGCTACTCTGCAAAACACTGACCGAGGCAGTATGTGGTCTTGGCTGACCTCCTGGCTCCCAGATTTAGAGGCCCTTGGTAAGAAAATCCTGTGTGGAATATTGTTTGTCTTAATAGTTCTAGGAATGTCTTGTGCCTTGGTACAACCGCTGCCTGCTGCGTACAGGCCAGTAGGCGAAGCTTTAGTAAAACAAGACAACACACCGCAGAGTCTAAAATAACGGTGTTAGAAAAGTGTAGACAGATTAAAAGAAAACACGAAAGGCTGCAGTATGAGATGGAGAGACTCCTGAGAACGGAAGTTTAAGGCTAGAGGTGAGACTAAACAGTCTCAAAGGGGGGACTGTGGACTCAAACAAAATGAATGCCTTAAACTTTGGTCAAGCTAAACTGCAAGTCGTACGATGATCGTTAAGTGGGAACTAGCTGGCTCTGCCTGTTAGAGCGACGACAGAAAGAAATGTTTGTTCTGTGTATTCCCACGTGGTCTGCTTCACCCCTCTCTGCAGCCTTGAGCTAGCCGAGCAGTATGCGTCCGTTGTTCTGAGAGAACAGAGAGCGCGTGGTGTTTTCTATCCTTGACTGCTTGCTCTCCAAAAATTTACTATGCAATCACAGCCTGCGTAAGGGCTGTTTTAGAAGTATATATACTAGATGATTTTGCTTGAAGAGAGCGATCTCCCTAGCGTGCTTGGTGAATCCGTGCTGCTCTGAGTTCTCTCCTACAGCTGCAGCACTGAATAAAAGCTTCTGCTGGCCTGACCCGAAAGTCTGCATGTTTTACCACGACAAGGCTGAGGCTCAACAGCAGGAGGAGCTGCCTCAGCCGAGCCACTTGCCTCCACACCCTCAGCCTCCTCCGAGGTGCTGCTTTCCGGAGGAGACCTGGGTCTAGGGGGAACGTGAGGGGTGTGGAGCAAACTCTCATTCCCGCTCAGCCCCCAGAATTGCTTCAGCCAGCGCGCTCAGCGTCCCTGGCTCCAGCTCCTGCTCCAGCTCCTCCTCTGGCAGGGGGGGCTCACGCTGGGAGATGACAGTGGGGTGGAGGAGACGGCGATGCCACTGCTGGTGCCCACTTCTGGACCGAGCGGAGGTGGGGCAGGTGCAGGGGCAGGGACGTCAGGTGCAGACACTGCTCCCACCGCCTGCTTCTGCCGGCAGCACCGGTGTCGTGGGGGCTCGGGAAGAGGATGCGTCTGTGTTTGGGACGGGGGGGGCTTGCAGCTCTAGCTCTCCCCGTACCCCCTCTCCCTTTCCTGCCAGAAGCCCTGGCACCTGCCTTTCCCGCACGCTGCACATTGATCCTTCCTGTGCTGCAAAAGGTCTGTGTGTGTGTGTGTGTGTGTGTGAATCCTTCTGTATATCCGTCTGTCTTGTTCTCCTGTGAATATCTGTGTCTATCTTGTGCTGAGAATGAAATTATTTGTGTTTCTTCTTTCTGACTCTCACTCTATTGTCTATCTTGTGATGTGAATGAAATTACTTGCATGTCTTCCCATGTCTCGATACATTATCTGGGTCTTGCTCTTCTGTAAATAACTGTCTGACTTGTTCTGCTGTGATTTTTTTTCTATATTCCTGGGTCTCTGTGTATGTGCATGCATGTGTGCATGTGTGTGTGCGTGTGTGCAAGCAGTCTGTGCCTCCCTGCACAGTGACAGATAACACTGGCTGGGAAAACACAACCATCTTTTTGCAAAGTTTCCAAAACAAGTTCCCCAAAAAATAATTCAAAGAAATATATGGAATTGTAATACTAGTAATAATTGAATTGCATAGCTAAGCTAAACTAAACGAAGCTAAGCTAAACCCTAACCACTC
Source organism: Crocodylus siamensis (assembly GCF_052110815.1). Taxonomy (NCBI): domain Eukaryota; kingdom Metazoa; phylum Chordata; order Crocodylia; family Crocodylidae; genus Crocodylus; species Crocodylus siamensis. The sequence goes on along the minus strand of NC_143398.1, from coordinate 763,523 downwards.
CTTTATAGCATGAAAAAGCAGGAGGCAGGTGTCAGTCGCGCTCCTCTCTCACAGCTGCTGACAGGGAAGGAGCTGCAAGAGGCACGGCCGGGCTGGAAACACAAGGGCTTTTAGACTTTTTTTAGTCCCACCCCGCAGACGCTGCCATTGGAAAGGTAGCCGGGGAGAAAGCGTTCTCATTGGCTACCTACAGGCGCCAGTCTTCCCCCACGCTCCCCCTCCCTCCCCATCCCATTCTCCCTCCCTCCCCCACGCCCCCTCCCTTTCTAATCCCCTCAAAATGGCCAGAGTGGCTGCAAAGCATCTGAAGTGGGTCCGAAGCGCTTTGGATGCCCCCGACCCGCTCCGTACGCCTTTACTGGGATCCCGCTTCGATCCAGAAGTGCCGATTCGGACGACGAAGCATCCGAAGTGGGTCTGGATCCGACGCGGGATCAAACACTCGCACAGCCCTAGCGCGTACCCCGTGGACAACCGCACACTGTGCCGGCAGGCCATCGTGAGACACGGGAGTACCTCTTCCCATGGTGTCTGGCTTTGAATCGGAGAGGATAGCATGTCAACCGCGTGTGCAGAGAGAGCACACGAATCGCTCGACAACAATCTTCCGCACCGTCTGGGCCCCTGAGCAGGGAGAGGAGAGGCTCCCCCCACTTGGACAAACCGGCAGCTACTACTCAGACGTACGTGTGTCCATGTGGTATAGTGCGCAGGGGGCCCAGGCTATCCATGGCTATCCTCTCCAGGCGTCGTCTAGCCCGTGTGGAGACCGCGGGGGCCCTGGGCTGACTCCTCGTCCCCTTGCGCGCACCGCGCACCTCACACGGTCTGCACCAGTCCACCACAGGTTGCCTCCAGCCTCACCAGGAATACCGGGCCTGGGCCTTACGGGAGACCTCCTCTGTGCCCAGATGTCCCCGGTGCCGGACTCATGCAGGGCGTGCAGGGCTGCAGGTACCTCCTGCCCAGGCAGCACTGGTTGGATGCGCTCAGGGCCGCGGGCAGACCCGGGAAGCTTTCGAACCCGCTGCAGATCCTGGCTGGGCTAGCATGGCCGTCAGCACGGGAGTAAGGGCACCCAAGGAGTCAGCTTAGGGTATTCCCTGGAAGGAAAGCTAGGAGGGGTCCCTTGCCAGTTCCTCCTACATTCAGGTGCCCAGGTATCCCTTGCACATCGCTGAGTATGGGCACGAGCTACAACCGGGACACAAAGGGATCTACCACCCTGTAGCCTAGTAGTCAGGGCTGCTACTGGGGAAACACTCCCCGTGCTGGGGGAGCGGGGTACGACCATGTACTTCCAAGACCTCCAGCTCCCAGGCACGTTCCTTGTACTGAAAGAGGCCAGGCCAGATGCCTCGCTGGGACCTGACTTGCTAAAACATGAATTCAAGCTAGGCCATTGCAAGGAGGGGCAGTGCAAGGGGTGCTACTAGAATACGACGGGGCATTCAGCCTGGGGGACCACGATATACGCTGGGCAGGTTTAACAAAGCACCAGATTCACACGGGCAGCGCCAGACCCCAACAGGGGCCCCGAAGGGTACCCATTCATTTCCAGTGAGAATGTGACCAGCGACTACAAGAGGTGAAGGAAAGGGGCATTATCGGGCCCTCTGCCAGCCCATGGGCCACCCCTGTGGTGCCAGTGAGGAAGAAAGGTGGTGACGTGCATGCTTGGGAGAAGGTGAAGAAAGGGGAATAGCCAATGCCAGCCGAACTCTAGACAAAGCTGAACGCCAGGATGCTCTTGCACTTAGAAAGGGGGTTTTTGAACCTAGTGCCCCAAGAACTGACACAACACCTGGTAGGTCAATAGCAGAAAGGCTTTAATAACAACACCACAAGCAAGCTTATAAAACCAAAAGACAGAAAAAGACTCCTTCCATAATAAACTCCGCTACTCCACAAAGTCCCAGGACACATTCAGCAGCAATACTGTTCTCTCACCGACGCTGGTGAGGGATGATCGTCCAGCCCTGCAGCTTTCAGCACACCGGACCCGTCGCTGGTTAAGCTGGGTGTGACGTATCAGTGATCTGGGCCGGGCAGCATGGGGCGAGTCCGCAGTGGTGACACCCGGGGGCTGCTGCGCTCTGTACCGGGGTCATGGTGCAGGGGGTGATTTCTGGGGAGGTTGGAAATATCCTCTCCGGTCACCGCAGGGGGTAGGGGACGACACTGAGCGCTGTCCGCCTGGAGGGGAACACGGGCTCATGTCATGGCCCAGAGTCACAAGTGGTGACGTGTGTGTCAGGGGACGCTCCCAACCCCAAGCTGACTCCCCAGCTCCCATCCCATCTCCCAGCTGCAGACCCCACGTCCCAAGGAGCCGGCTTCAGCCTGGCACCTGCACTCCCCCCATCCCACCCCACCCGTGGCCCCACAGGAGGGTTCAGCCTGCCGCCCTGCCCTGGGCATGGAGACGTCCAGATGGTCCAATCCTGCCGGGAACTGGACCCGCGCACCTGGGATGGCAAATCACAGGCTTCTCCCACTTGCTTTCTAGGTCATTCAGAGTCCACCAAAGCCTCAAACAGTTGAGGAGGGAGGAGGCGGCCGAAGACAGAGGCAGTGTCACCAGCGCCACGTCTCCGCCCCGACCCAGGGGACACCAGGGACGGTGCCCACTGCAGGGCTGGGCTGGGGGATTGGGATGGGGCTGGGATGCAGGGTTGTGGCTTGTGGCATGTGGCTGGGCTGTGGCTATGTCTAATATAAGAAAGGACTTGATCTGTCTGTCCATAATGCTTTTGCTCAAGCGTGCCTGCGCTGCAGAGCTACAGTTCCCCTACATCTGGGTTCCCCTGGACATGTTCCCCTGTTTTGAAGCCCTCTGGTCACTGATGTGGTGGTTTGTCGAGGGTTTCCCTTTGCTCCGGGGGTCGGAGCAGGGGGAGGGGATGGAGGCACCAGGGAGCACACACGGACCAGCCTGCGGCTGCAGAGGTGCAGACCCGTGCAGGCTTCCTGCTGCCTCCCATCGCATCCCCCTCTCCCAGCCCCAGAGCACAGCACAATCCTGGGCAGGGCAGGGGCAGGGGTGGGGAACTGTTCATGGCAGGCACACTGTTTGTGTCTGCGTGTCCCTGTGCAGAGTGAGAAGAGTATGCACCTGTCTGCATGTGTGCGTGCACGCATGTTTCTGTGTGTAATTAACAAAAGGAAGAAAATCACTCTCGGGTCCTAACTCCCCTTTCCCGGAGCGCTCCCCTCCCTTCCCTCTTCCCACAGGGCCGGGACCTTTCCTCTCCTCCCGCTGAGCCCCGATGCCGGTCACCCCCTTCTCCACCTGCTCTTCTCTCCCCTTCTCTTCTTCAACCTGCCGGTTCCTCCTGCCTTCACCCTGCCCCGGGAATGTGATTTGCTCACTTGTGCTTGGAGCACAGTTGGGATTTCACCCATCCTGTCCCGGGTAGCAGTTCCCTGCACCGCCCTGCCCCGGGCTGTCTCTGACCCAGCCTTGGCACTGCTGTGTCCATCCCGGCCATGCCCAGAGCTGCTGCGGGGAGGGAAGGAGCCCAGCCCAGGTAGGGTGATGGAGGGCTCGGGGGCTGGGAGGAGGGAAGACATGGCCAGGGCCCAGCTGGACAGGACCGGCCTCCCTTGCCAGGGGTTGGGCCTGTCTGCTGAGCTCTGGCATAAAGAAAGGAAAAGGGAAGGGGAGAGGTGGGGGCGGCAGTGTCTTTCCCAAGCCAGTGGCTCACGCCGGGGTCGTTCATGTCCCTCCTAGCTGTGCCAGACACAGCAGGACTCTCGGTGCTGGTCTCCTACCCAGCGCTGCTCTTCTGTGCTTCCACATGTGAACCAGCCCTCTGCCATCTTGACAGCCCCTTCCCCACAGCTGTGGCCCCCACCACCCCTTCCCTACTGCTGTAAGTCATACCCTCCTTATCCTATTCATTCCAAGGGTAACAGAGGGTACAAGAAAGGGTAATGAGGCAGGGAACATGAGTGTGAAACCCATACATTTAACCCCATAGATATTAGAAACCGCCCAATTCAGGTCACAGGCCCAGGGCCCCAGGGGACTTAGTGCCTCGGCATGGCATAGGAAGGACCTGGACCTCTTCAGCCAGGGCTTTGTTGTGTTTTGTCCTATCTGGATGAGATTGTCAGGGGTGGTAGACTCTGCAGAGGGGAGGAAGCCTGCCAAGTGTCACGAAGATCGGCGCAGGGGTTTGCGGGGAAGGTCCGCAGCTTAAGGGGCAGTTCCCCCCCAAACCCCTGCACCGTTCTCCTTGACACTCGGCAGGCTTCATGGCCGCAGCGAGAGCTGCCAGCCCGGCAGGATTGACTGCCCTGTGGTGTGACACTCAGCCGTGACATGTTTGGCTTTCAAGAGCTTGGGGTACAGTTTCCCCCAAACCCCTGCACTGATATTCTTGAAGCTTGGCAGGTTTCATGCTCTCAGCAGGGGCTACCATCCCTTCAAGTATCATCCAAATCGGACAAGAAACAACAGTGTTATAGACCTTTCATTGATTCCCCGTTATACCCTGTGGCCAGATCTCCGAGGGCTTCGGAGCCGCTTCAGCCACATCGAGGCAGAAACCCGGTCCGGCGCTCCGGATCAGATCACGGCCATCCGAAGTGCTGGATCCAAAGCCGGATCGGATCACTGCCGACACACAGGCCTACAGCCAAAGCCCTGGGCTCCCTGCCCACCCCCCCAGTGAGGGGCGGCAGCAGGGGCAGCCTCCGGCAGCAGAGACCTGGGGGTGATCCAGTCGGGATTCAGACCCTGACCCCTGCATCCCAGCCCCAGCCTGACCCCCAGCCTAGCACCGCTGTGGGGAAGGTCCCTGGCATCCCCTGGGAGGGGCAGAGACGCAGGGCTGGGGAGAGCTGGGGGGTGCAGCTCAGACTCGATGCTGCAGGACTGGCGGTGGGGGCAGGGGTGCAGATCCTGAACTCTCCATGATGTTTGGCTGGGAGCGGAGATGCATATCCTGAACTCTCCAGGAGTCTCGGCTCCTTCCCTCTCACTCCCTTTCATAGCTGATAATCACCAAAACTGGTATGCCACAGTCACTACCTTCCTGGGGACCAGGGCCTGAAAGGCCTCCCCCAGATCCATGGGCCAGGGCTGGCAGGCTGCAACAGGTGGGACCAGCATGTCAGTGAGCAGGCCCTGCCTGTCCCCGGGCACCGGACACGTGCCCACCACTGCCCCATCTGGCCGGAGCCCGACTCCTGGTAGCCTCTGCCATGGGATCCCCTAAACTGACCAGCACGGCCCCCAGTGACTCCTCTTGCAGACCGCCTCTCGGATGGCCTGGTGGGAGAGGTCAGCCGGTGCATTGGGGTCACAGCCCCCCTGCACTCGGCTGGGCAACAGGCGGGTCTGCTCCCCTATGGACCCAGCATGACCAGGACCAGAGTGGGGCCCGTGACAAGCCCCTTATCCCAGAATGGCTGTCAGGCCGTTCCCGTCCCCCACCCCTTACCGCTGTTCCTCTCGATGGGAGTCTCCAGGGCGAGGTGTGCCACGCGGCAGATGTACTCTGCCCCCTTCTCCTTGGCAGTCAAGAGGACGAGTGTGGTCTCCTGCTGGAAGCTCTTCCCATCCCATGCTAGGACGGCCGTGCCGGGGTCCACCCTCCACGCAGCCGAGTCCCGCAGGGTCACAGCAGTGGTCTCCCCCTTGCCCCTCCGCAGCCAGGTCACGCTCAGCTGCCCCGGGAAATGCCCCGCGATGCGGCAGCTCAGGGTGCCAGGTAGTCTTACCTCGTTCCTGGGTAAACTTTTTGAGAGAATTATTCTGGCACATGTCCATGAGGGGCCAGTGGAGGAGATTATGCTTAGGGGCAACCGAGATGTGTTCATTCGAGGCAGGTCCTGTCATAGGAACCTGGTGGCCTTTTACAACCAGGTCACCAAATCCTTGGACGCAGGCGTAGCGGTGGATGTAGTCTTTCTGGAGCTTTGGAAGGCCTTCGACACCGTCTCTCACCCCGTTCTCATTAAGAAACTGGAGGACTGTAGTGTCGACACCCACACAGTCAGATGTGTCACCAACTGGCTGGAGGGCCGCGCCCAGAGGGCGGTGGTGGATGGGTCATTTTTGACCTGGAAGGACGTGGGCAGTGGGGTCCCCCGGGCTCGGTCCTTGGGCCCGCACTGTTCAACATCATCAGCGACTTGGACGAGAGGGTAAAAAGCACCTGTTCAAATTTGCTGATGACACTAAGATATGGGGGGATGTGGGCACGCTAGAAGGGAGGAATAGGTTCCAATCGGACCTGGACAGGTTACAGGGGTGGGTGGATGGGAACAGGATGGGATTCAACACCGACAAGTGCAAGGTGCTGCACCTGGGGAGGAAGAACTGGCACCATACCTACAGGCTGGGGAACTCCCTTCTCGTCAGTGCAGAGGCAGAAAAGGATCTTGGAGTCATCACTGATGCCAAGATGAACATGGGCCGGCAGTGTGGGGACACGGTCAGGAAGGCCAACCGCACCTTGTCCTGCATCCACAGATGCATCTCGAGCACGTTCAAAGAGGTGACCCTCCCCCTCTGTGCGGCACTGGTCAGGCCGCAGCTGGAGGACTGCGTCCAGGTCTGGGCGCCGCACTGCAGGAGGGATGTGGACAACATGGAGAGGGTCCAGAGGAGGGCACTCACATGGTCAGGGGGCAGCAGGGCAGGCCCTACGAGGAGAGGCGACGGGACCTGAACCTGTTCAGCCTCCACAAGAGAAGGCTGAGGGGGGATTGAGTGGCCTGTTATAAACTAGTCAGGGGGGACCAGCAGGCATTGGAGGAGTCCCTGTTCCCCCGAGCACCGCCAGGAGTGACCAGGAATAATGGTCACAAGCTGGCAGAGGGTAGGTTTAGGTTAGATATCCGGAGGCGCGACTTCCCGGTCAGGGCGGCTAGGGTCTGGAACCAACTTCCAAGAGAAGTGGTGCAGGCTCATACCCTGGGGGGTTTAAGAGGAGGCTGGATGTACATCTTGCTGGGGTCATTTCACCCCAGAACTCTTTCCTGCCATGGCAGGGGGTCGGAGTCAATGATCTGCTCAGGTCCCTTCCGACCTGACCAACTATGAAACTATGAAACTATGACTCCCTTTCCTGTGGCCATAGACTTGATTTGGGAGATTTCGGACACCTCCGGGGGCTGCAGGAGACCTGGGGAAGGGAACACCCAGAGGCAGGGACAGGCCAGCCCGCTGCAGCAGGGCTGGGACCCCTGGACACGGCCCCTCCTCACCCGCGGCCCCCAGGCTGAGCTCTCTCTCGCTCGGGGGCTCTCCGGGGCCGTGCTGGACGCACACTCGCACGCGCAGCTCCGGCCGGGTCAGGCTCCGGCTGGGCACTCTCCAGACGCTCGTCGCGGTGAACGTGCCGTCCGCGTTCCTGTCTATCTGCGCGGGGTCTGCCCCCCAGCTCCCGGCCCCGTCCCAGCCCCACTGGATCGGGGGCATCTCCCGGGGGTAGAAGTTGTGGAGCTGCACAGCAAACGGCACCTTGTCGCGGGGGTCCCACTCGGGCAACACCTGGATCTCCGACACCTGCGGCCGGGTAAGTGTGTGGCAGCCATTTACCTTCCTCATTTTCCGTGTTTGAAGCCCCAAGACAGTGAAGACCTTTTGTGACCTTCAGATACAAGACCCTGTGGAGACGAGGGAAAGTACTGGTGGCATGGCTGAGGTGTTGGGGTTGCCCCCTGAGCGGATCCCACAGGCCTGGGTTCAGTACACCACGCTGACTCCCTCTTCGTTGCCCCAGGTCACGGCCACAGAATGGCAGACGGTGCAAGATCAGGACCCAGATGTGCGAGAGGTGCTGCGTGTCCGGAGATCAGGGAATACCCACTCTGCGGCCCTTAATAATGCTACCCCAGCAGCCAAACTCCTGTTGGGGGAGTGGGAAAGGCTTCGCTTGTCTGATGGAGTGCTACATTGGGAGGTTCAGGACCCAGAAGGACATAATATTGGCAGCTGGTCCTCCCTCGGAAGTGTAAGGCCCTTGTGCTACAGGGCTTGCAGGATGACTTTGGGCACGTGGGGGTGGAGCGCACCCTGGCACTAGCCCGTGAGTGGTTCTTTTGGCACAAAATGGCTGCGGATATAAGGACTAAATACTCAAACTGTGATCGGTGTGTGTGGAGGAAGACCCTGCCTGCGCGAACTGCCTATCTACACACCATCCAGAGCTCAAAACCCATGGCGCTCGTGTGCCTGGATTTCCTAGCCACAGAAGGGGAGGGGCACCGAAAGGGGAATGTGCTGCTTGTGACAGGCCACTTCACCCGATATGGCCAGGCCTTCCCTACGTGAGATCAAACAGCAAGAACAGTTGCCAAAGTCCTGTGGGAAAAGTACTTCTCCATGTTCAGGCCGCCTGCACGAATCCACTCTGATCAGGGCCGAGATTTTGAGAACCGGTTGTTGCGTGCAGTGCTGACAGTGGCTGGCATACAGGAATCAAGGACTACACCCTACCACCCCCAAGGGGATCCCCAACCCGAGCGCTTCAATCGCACTCTCTTGAACGTGCTGGGTACCCTCCAGCAGGAACAGAAGGCCTCATGGAGCCAGCATATGGCATACCTGGTGCATGCCTACAGCTCCACTAGGAATGATGCCACGGGGGTCAGTCCATATTTACTCATGTTCGGGAGGGAGCCCCGGTGACCCATAGATTTGTGCTTTGGGGTAGAGTGAGTCTACCTACAACATTTAACTCATGGTCAATATGCACAACAGCTTCGGTACCGTCTCCGTCGTACGTACCGACTGGCAGCCGAAACTGCTGGTAGAAACCAGCAACGGCGAAATGCTGGGCTAGCGGCTCCGGCACCGCTTAGGGGAGCCGCGGGCTTTGCGGAGTTGTGCGAGCGCGCGGCTTGTGGGGCGGGATTGAGGTAGCTCTTAGCCGCCCTCGAGGTTCGCCGAGTTGGCACAAGTAGACGACTTAGAGTAAGTAGTTAGTGTCTCTTAATCTATCAGGTGTCCGTTGGTTCACGAGGTTCCAGAGCCAGCCCTTGCGTTCCAGCAGTGGAGCTGGTCCAAAGCTAGGTGCGGCTGCCGGCTCCTTAAGTCCCAGAACTGGTCAACGGCTCATTGATATGGAATGTTAGTCATAAAAGTTATTACGGAGTAGATATAGAGTAAAATAAAAAGATTTATTCACTCACCTGGCCTCACCCTCTTACAAGTAAGAGGGGAGGCCGGATGGAACGAAGTTGCAGTAAATACAAGTATAGCGAGCGTAGATATGCTGTCTAAGCTACGATGAGAGGCAGTCGAGAAGCGGAGTCTCCGATGTTTCTTCAGTTACAGTATGCTGGATACTACAGGGGTCTGTTGGTTCACGGGGTCCCAGAGCCAGCAGCTGCCGGCTCCGTAGTCCCAGAACTGGTCAACGGCTCATAATTGGGAAACACAAAGCAACACTGTAACACAGTGAATCGTTGTCAGTTGTCGGATTTCTGAGGCCTTTATCTTCGCTGGGATACGCCCAGGCGGGGAGGCTGAGAACCGGTCTGCGGGGTGATCAGGCCCACAGAGTTTTCCAGTTGTCGTCTCTGCTGCTTCCTGCTTTTTGCCTCTTTTATAAATGTTTGTTGGACTGCCTCTATGACACTAACTATAGTATACAGATAGGATAATTTTCTTTTACATAATTATTGCTAGGCAGATTTTCTACATAAGTTTCATTTCTGCAGAAATGACACTTTTAGATAAGAAATGAAATTTACAGAATGCGCATGTGTAGCTTAATGCCAGTGGAGAGAAGTACAAAGCGTTCATTTTGATTAACAGTCTACTTCAAGGTTACATAAATGTGAGAGTGCCGCGCGGCAGTTACACAAAAAAGAGAAAATAATATAAAGTCTTTGCTAAAAACTATAAGACAGTTACAGCCGTAAGTGGCTTTATGATGCTCGAGTTCACGAAGAAAGGTTACAAGAAGGGGACCGGGTGCTGATGCGAAACTCAGGGCTAACTGGGAGACACAAAATCACTGACCGGTGGCGGGCTGACCCCTATACAGTGGTGCGACAACTGGGAGACCTCCCAGTATACGAAATCTGCCCTGAGTCTGGCCCGGGTCGAAGTCGCGTGGTCCACCGGATCCTCCTGCTGCCTATTGGCGAGTTGCTGGGGCCCCTCCGCCCGAGAGAGCCGCGAGAAGAGAGGTCCAGGTCACACAGACATTACATTCAAACAACGCCGAACCAGAGGCCTGTGCCTGGGCACATGCCAAAAGCTAGAAGCAGTGACTGGATTTGATGCCGGCCCACGTGGCCCTGGAGGACGGGGACCCAGTGTGGGGGTCCACTCTTACCAGTCTGCTGAGCACACAGGGGAGCTGGGCCAGGCTGGGGCACCCCCGGGCTGTGATGAGCACAGACGTGGGGTCTGGGAGAGCTGGGGGCACACTCACCCATCCAGCAATGTGGACTCCAATCCAGACTTCATTGTCATAGCTGTGAGTGCGGGCAAAGATGTCGGTGATTACTCTCTGCTCCTCCCAATTGTGGATAGAGGCGAGCTGGGACTTTGCACCGAAGCTCTGGCACTGATCCTGTGGTGAGGACGAGGCTGGTTACATCCTCAGCGCCCTCTGCACCGAGCGGCACGAGGTGCCCGGCATCAGCCTGCAGCCCTGCTTCCCTGCACGGCCGCGGAGCCGCCGGGGCTGGGGGGGACGGAGCCCCTCCTTGTCCCTGCCTCAGCCCCCGTCCGCCTTCCCCTTGCGCACGGCCCGCGCTACAGCAAAGGCCTCGTGTGAAACCCACTCCGTGTCTGCAGCACTGAGCGTGGCCCCGACCTCGCGGGGACTTTGTTCCTTCCCCGGGCTGAAACCCCACCTTGGCCTGAGCCGCAACCCCGCGCCCCGCCGACCAGCGTCTCGTTCTCTCTCGGTTCTCCCTGAGCACCCTGGGGCTGGGCACAGAGGACAGGATGTGGTCCCACATGGGGATGTGCCGGGCCCTGGGGAAGGCAGCGCAGGGGCCATGGTGACTACGGGGATGGGCAGGAGGCTTTTGCCATCGCCCTCTCCAGGCCTCTTTGCTCCTTCACCATCGTGCAAAGAAGCGACAAGGGTGATTCATAGTTTCATAGTTTCTAGGGTCGGAAGGGACCTGAACAGACCATCAAGTCCGACCCCCTGCCATGGGCATGAACGAGTGCTGGGATCATGTCACCCCAGCCAGATATCTATCCAGCCTCCTCTTGAAGACCCCAAGGTAGGGAAGAGCACCACGTCCCTCGGGAGCCCCCTCCAGAGCCTGGCAGCCCTAACCATAAAGTAATCCTCCTGATAGCGAGCCTGAACCTGCTCTCAATCCATTTGTGGCCGTTACTCCTTGTTATTCCAGGTGGTGCCCGGGGGAACAGAGCCTCACCTATTATCCGCTGGGCCCCCGGTCAGTTTGTAGACAGCCACCAGATCCCTCTCAGCCTTCTCTTGTGGCGGCTGAATAGATTCAGGCCCTTCAGTCTATCTTCGTAGGGCCTGGCCCGCTGCTTCTTAGGGCCTGATTCAAGCCCCTTTATGTGGTAACCACCCCCAGCTGCCCTGGCAGAGGCACAGGGGGCTCCGCCAGCCTCCCGCAGCCAGCCGCACGCCCCGCCGGGCGAGCAAGCAGCAGCCCACCCAGCTGCTGCCATGTGTCCAGAGCCCTGTACAGTCAAGGCTAGGCAGCCAGGGAGCGATTCCCCTCTCCACTCCCTCTTCCTGGCTGCCCTTTCCCTGCTGCCCTTGCCCAGCCCCTGCTCCCAGCCCAGCCCCTGCCCTGGCCAGTGCTGCTGGCTCCCCACTGCAGGAGCGCCCGTGGGGGTCCCAGCCCACCCCAGCCTCCCACTCTGCCCCGCTCGTTCTGCGACTAGGGTCTCGGCCCGGGCTGTGCTGGGGAAGCACATGGGGGCTGCACGGACCCTGCTTGGACCCCCCCGCCCTGACTTGTCCCTGGGCCGTGGCTGCCTCTGAGACACCAGTGCTAAGAACGGCGCCTGCCTCATGGAGAGCTGCTCCCCGGGCACATCTGGCCCAGCTGCAGCCCAGTGACCGCACGGGCTCTGCAGCTCTTGACCCGGGGGCCTGCCCGGCCAGCCAGGCTCCGCATGGGGGGCACTGCCCAGAGCTCAGTCCAGCAGGAGCAGCCACACCAGTGAGCTCAGCAGGACTGGACCTTTGACTGCCTGCTCCTCAGGGCTCTGCCAGACCCACGGCAACGCTCCCAGGGGACGACCCACCGCCCCCACCCGGGACCTGACTCCCAGCCCAGGAAGCCTCATGCTACTTGATGCCCAGTGTGACACGCTGCTGGTGCAGCATCCTGGGGTGCACCCCCACTGCTCCCCCGCGATCTCCCCACAGCCCAGGCACTCTGCAGCCCTGCCCCAGGCCTTCAGAAGAGCTGCTCACCTCCGCGTGTCTCCAGGCCGTCTTCTGCAGCAGGTATCCGTAGCGTTGCCGTTGTGGGGTGTCCAGCCTGCAAGACAGCCTGCGCCTTGGGCCCCTGCTCAGACCGAGGGTGACGGGGTGGGGAGGCACAGGGAGGACACCAGGGTTAGGAGCTGTTTCAGAGACAAGATGCTGTTTCCCACTAGCACCGACAGCGGTGTGATGCCTCGGGGGCTGCATGTGGCTGCCAGGTCCCTCCAAGCCCCTGGTATGGCAGGAGTTATCTGGGTTCCCCAGAAACCCCTGGGGTGCCATAGGGTCATGGAAAGCCCCTAATCCCCCAGTCCTGGGCATGGGTCCCAGCAGCCCGGGCACCTTGCAGGGGTGAATGCTGAGACCTGAGCTCTGCTTCCTAGGGGTGGAAACTCCACATCCCCCTGGGTCCTGCTGGCCTTTGGGTCCAAGGACTTGGCCTGGAGAGAGGGCAGAGAGGGGCTGAGTGGGAGCAGAGGAGCCCTGGAGAGGTGCTAGGGCATTACTAGGGGCTAGGGAAAGGGATAAGCAGGAGCTGGGAAATGGCTCCTGGAGAAAAGGCCAGGGCACGCACTGCTGGTAAATCTAGAGGCCCACGGGATGAGGTGGTCATTGCCAGTGGTACAGGGTTGCTCCCCTTTTCTTACACATTCATACTGCATGTGCCGTTCACACAATATATGACATTACAAATACATAGTATGGCAGGCCCATACGGGGCACCCCTGTACTGAGCCATTGCCTCACTGTGCCCGATCCTAAAATCAAGCTCCGAGAGCCTCCGCTGAGGTACCTCACGTCTGCCCGACCCCCCTCCTGGAGCACACCAGCAAGCCTGGGGTAACCGCTGCTACCACCTGGAATCAGGTCTTTGTCTGGGCCCTGTGCCACCCACCGTACACAGGCCCTGTAGGTGTGTGACTGTCTTGCTTTAGTCCGTCCCAGGATCTGGAAGTGCTGCAAAGCACCGGGTCCCGTGTGAACCCCACCTTGATTCACAGCGTAACAGAACAGGTGATGCTATCAGTGACCCACCCCGCTGAGTGCCCGGACTAGGAGCCCCTGGAGCTATTCTCACCCACCCTGGGGCAAGCAGATGCAGGAGGATGGCAGCGCTCTTCCACTCAGCCAAAGGGCAGGGGACATTGTGGAGTAGGGAGGGGTGTCCACTACCTTTCCTGGAGTGGAGGCTCAGCCCCAGCACCTGGTCGTGGTTCTGGTGACAGCTTCCTAGTTTAAGTTCAAGCAGAGTCCTCCAGCATCCCACAAGCTCTCTGGACTGGGCTGGGCGGGGCTCTCTGCTTCAGCCACAGGGCTGACCTTGGTCCTCTGCTCTGTAGCTGGAGCAAGCACCCAGTTAAGGAAACATGGGCAGGGAGGGGGTTACTTCATCCCTCCTTCCCCTCTTCCACCTCTGCAGTGGGGGTCAGCCTGTCTGCCAGCAAGCAGAGGGGAGGGGGCTGCACTGGTGGCCCCTGGGGCTGGCAGACCCAGCTGCAAGGAAGGGATGGAGGGAGGGAGGAATTAACCCTTCTTGCTGCCCCTTCAACTTAGGGGGCCATGCCCAGTGGTTGTCCCACAGGGCGGGGAGGGGGCCTGCATTCCATGCTGGGGGGGGCTCTGCCCCTCTCCTGGCTCCTCCCCAAGAGTGCATCACAGGGCTTCCCCAGTCAGTGTGCAAGCTGCAGGCATGGAGCCACATGATAGAGGCAGGCAAACAGGTTGTGCCCCCCCCCACACCACCCCTGCTTCCTCCAGGCACCCCTGGCTGGAACCCACCCCACTGGGTGGCCATGTCTGCAACAGGCATGATCACACAGACCCCCGCCGATTCCTGCTTCCAGCAATGGGGCTGCACCACGGGGAAGTGTGCGGGGGTCCCTGTGTTAGAAACAGAATATTGTTAGAAATGCACAGCTTGCATCTTGCACCTGATGAGAAAGAAATACTGCCAAGGACTTTTTTCTTTCCCAGCCTTGCCACAGCCTTTCTCATGCCAATTGCAGTTTCTCCCCCTCACCTGCCTTAAGTCTTTCTCATGAGGATTGCAGGAGCCAAAATTCAATTATCTGTGTCCTTGAAAGCAGCGGGGTGGGGGGGAAGTAAACTTTTGGTGACCTGTTGTAGTTTCTGAGCATGCTTAATTAGCTGATGCATATTTTCTCCGCCCTGCATACTTAAGTAGTTAATTATATTATACATGCGATGTATGTAGTGATGTAACCACATGTATGCTTGTATGAAATGGAAGTAAGCTGTAAGAGTTCCTGTTTCTGCACACGTGCCCGGAGAAAGAAGATAAATTTCGCTTGCGAATACCAATGCGGGGTCAGAGTCATCTGAGTACCTGACTCTGCTCTGACCTTTGTTTGCACACAAATGCCACCTTTGTGCCGTTTAATGTATGTGTGTCTATGATTTTTTGCGGGCCTCCAGAGAAACGAACCGCTTATGCATCACCTGTCCCCAACCCTCACATACATACCCCAACATGCCCTATGCTTAGCTGCAACTCCCCCCCGAGCCCGCTCCCACCTGTTGCCCCGCATGAGTTGAACTTGCACAAAACCAAGCAAGTTCTATGGGGGGCTGCAGCAGGAGCCCCCAGGAAGTTGCTGCTGGTGGGCAGGGCCTTTGCGCTCATGAGGCTCAGACCAAGGCAATGAGGGATTTGCACGTGGGTGCCTGGCTCCCAGACTGGGTGGGAGTGATGCAAAAATTGCGGTTCATTTCTTTTGGAGGCTCGCAAATAATATTTCTCAGGCACACACTTATTAGCAGCACAAAAGGTGTATTTGCAAATAGGGTCGGAGCGGAGACAAAGGACTCAGATCACTCCGCCGCCGAGGAAACCCGCAGCCGGGACTATATACTCTTTCTCCTGGGCATGTGTGCAGAAACAGGAACTCTTACAGCTTATTTCCGGTTCATACAAACATATATGTAAATACGTCACTTCATTCGTCGCATGTGCATTATAATTAACTACTTAAGTATGCGGGGCAGATAGGCATATATGCATTAGCTAATTACGCACGCTCAGAAAGCTCTCTAGGACACCAAGAGTTGAAATCCCTTCCCCTTTCAAGGACACAGTTAGTTGAATTCCAGCTTCTGTGATCTGCATGGGAAAGACTAGGGGGAGTGTGTGTGTGGGGGTAGAGAGTAATTTAGCATTAGAAAGGCTGACAGATTGGCCAAGGAAAAGAAGAAAGGGAGTGATTCTTTAGCACAAAGGGTCCTTGGTAGTGTTTCTTTTTATCAGGTACGAGATGCAAACTGTGCAGTTCTAACAACACTCTATTCATTATGCATTCCTAATAATATTTCTAACAGGAAGGCTGGGGGATGCAAGTCTCTGTGGGGCACCACCAGTGTGATGCAAGTGCACGGTGGGCCCAACCCAGTGCAGGTCACATTTGGCCCACCCCTGGCTTATGAAGACTGGGGATTTCCTGCAAGGACCTTGCCCCAAGCTGGCAACTCGGGAATAAATCTGACGGCAACAGGGACCGTGGAGGGTGCGGAGCGCAAGGAAGATCTCTTTTAATAAAGTAAGCACGCACAAATTTACTGTAATATTTTTAGTGTGTTATATAATACATTATGCAGCAGGGGGAGGGGAGGGTTGTGGGTCAGAAGTGAGGGGCACCAGCAGAGCTGGGGGAAGGGGCCTGCAGACAGTGCCTGTTGTTGGCCCCTCTCCGCATTGGGTTGCTGTGACTCCTAAATGTTTCCAGGATTCATTCAAGATTTAAGGAGCACAAGCACAGATGCAAATACAACCCAAGTAACTAGTGCGTGAGACACACACACACACCTCGCAAGTGCCTGGGACCCCCCCTCCTCCGCCAGTGCCTGGTACTCACACACACAAAGCAAGTGTCTGGGACACACACACACACACACACACACACACACCATAAGCGTCTGGGACACACACACACAACACAAGTGTCTTGGAAACACACACACACTCTGTTGATCAGTGCAGTAGAGAAGGGGTCATGGGTAGTGGAGGACCTACATGCTGTGCATTCCCATAATGCACTGCTCTGGGAGGTCATCCTTTGTGCTGAAGCCTTTCACGTGGCCGGTCGCTCTACACTCATACACAGTCCAGGACAAGTGACACTGCCAGGGCTGGAAGTTCAAAACCTCCCTGAGCTGAGACACCTCGCACCATCGTAGACGTGCGAGTGGAGAAGGGACCTTGGGAGATGGCACCGAGTCCAACCCCTTGCACAAGGCAGGATTGTCCCCGTGCAAACCTTCCTGTACAAGTCCTTGTCTGGCCTCGTGCTTGCACGGCTGCCAGGCCCATTGCCGCAAGCGGCAGGAAGGGTGCAACCTGCCGCAGGGGACCAGGGTGCCGTCCGTCAGCACCTGCCGCTGCAGGGACTGGAAATGGGTGTTAAAATGGACTTGGGACACACAAGGGCTGCAACAAGGAACAGGCTTTTGGGCTGGGTTTCTGGCCTTGGGCCAGGCAAGACGGAGGTCAGGGATGTCTGGGAGAGTGCCCCGAGTGGCACAGAGGCTTGGTGTGGGCTGGGTCAAAAAGGATTTTGAGCCATAATCCCAGCCCAAACGCCAGTTCTTTATTTGAGCCCAGGCACTTAGTACGGTGGGCATGGGGGGGCTGGCAGCTGGCAGCCTGGCACGGCCAAGCTGTGCTTTGGGGCGCGCAGAACTGCACCCCGGGGCCTTACAGACAGCCCCCCGGGGCATTGAGAGGTAGCCTGGCATGGCCCAAGAAGTCTTTTGCCCCACAATCCCATCCTCATCTGAGCTTCATTTATGGGCCTGTACCTGCTGCAAGATATTACCTTACATATCAGTAAGTATTAATAGCTGCTGAAATTCTCTGCAGTGTCATTTGTGAGTAACAAGCTTTTCTTGACTTAGATTAAGGAGTCGTGGGGCCGGGGCCACGCCACAGCGGGAATCCCAGTGCCTGGGCCTGGCTCGCATAGCCCCGTCTCCCCCGTCCCACACAGGGACCCTGCGGCATCCTGCGGGCTGCACCCCCTGCGCCCGGTGCTGCGCGGGAGCCCCCGCAATGTCTGTGCACAGTGCCTGGCAGCGCCACGTGAAGCTGCTGCGAAGGTGGCGCCAGGCTCCTGGCTGCGGGTCCTGTCGTGGGCGCTGCGGCCGTGCCAGGAAGCAGTGCCGGCGAGTGGCAGTGCCTGTAGTTGGTCAGAGCCGTGTCCTGATGCAGGCCGTGTGGGCACGGCCAGGCGGGGGGACTCACTGCCAAGCAGTGCTGACATGACCGTTAGCTGACAGGGAGCCGGCTGGCAAAAACCCACGTCCACGGCTCCACATGCTACAAGATGCCCAGCTTTGTCTTTGACTAGGGAGCCATGGCGGTGGCTCCTAATTCTCTTGGCCCGAAAGATGGAGATGTGCCCCCCGTGCTCGTGGCCGAATCCGTCCAAACCCTGTGCACAGAGCGGGGCTCAGCACAGCGCTGCCCGCTCCCTGACGCTGCGCCTCCAGTTTTGTGTTTGCCCCGGGCCCCAGGACACAGTCCTCCTCCCGGGGGCAAGCGGCTCCAGACCGGGAGCCCGTTGCTCTTGACGGGCAATTTGCTAGTTTACAGTATTTCTTCCTCTAAAATACAAATTAAATTCTTGTAGTAGTTTATGGGGGTCTATGATGCTGCTAATGCCTGAGTACCTCCTCACAGTCATTTCTGTATTTCCCCGCGTCACTCCTACATCGCACCGCTCGTGGCCTGATGCACAGAATGGATAAAAGCTCCGCAGTAAACGTCTCATTTAGATGCACCTGGAGACATGTCTCGGGGGTCTTTAAGCCTCCCTCGGGCTGACACCAGACACGTCTTCGTGATCCAGCGATCCTCCCAGGCCTCGTGTGGGAATTTACCCGATGCCCCGCGGTGCCTGCACCTCTTCTGCCGGGAGGTCAAAGTGAACAGGCCAAAGCCGGTGCTGCCGCTTCCCCTGGCTGGAAACAAATGGGAAACCCCCCACCAAAGTGCATGCTTTTCTACCAACACATGTTCTGGTAATATGTACTTCGCTATGATATTTGGGTATTTGCTTGATGTCGTAGTGCGATTTGACGCACAGGGATTCACATTTTTACGGCCGATGGTCACTGTTAGTCACAGGTTTCATGCTTTGATGCAGAGTTCAACCTTCACGGAAGATTTTGTTCTACAAAACTGGGAATTTTAGATGTAAAATTAAAACAATTTATTCTAAGTTGCGTGGCATTCTTTTAATTGGGATGAGAGAAGCTATGTTTGGGATTTTTATGGACTTCTTCATTCTTGCACTATTTAACGGGCTCCATGAGGGGCTGCAGCTGTGCTCCCCTCCCTCAGGGAGCGACCGTGGGGGCTTTCTCCTCAGAGCTCGGGGCCGTTCAAAGCACATGCGACACCGAGTTACATGCAGTATTTTGCAGCACTAATAAAAGAAGCCTGAAGCTGCAGAGCTCGGTGAGCGTGGCGAGCAGACAAACAAGTCAGTGCCTGGGCCTGGGCGTCCTCCCACCCCCACCCACACCCCCACCCCCTTTTGCCTGTGGGCCGGGCCCCGGGGTGCTCAGGGAGGGGAGAGCGGTGGGGTGCAGGTGCGTGATGCTCAGGCTCTTGCTTTGAGCGCCAAGGAATCCAAACGTCCCGCACGGGGGAGCGCAGGATCCGGGCTGAAGCCTGCTCCTCGGGACATGGGGTCTTGGGATGGGAAAAGGGGCCGGAGCCGGGAGCTTCTTCAGGGCCTCGTGCTCCACGTGGCACAGGGACGTGACCCCACTGTCCTCGGGCCCCGCGGGGGGAGGCGCAGCTGTAGGACTTCCCGGCTGGTGCCCGGCTGGGGGCGGGGGGTGCCCTCACTCCTCTCTGGCCCATCTCCCCCCGTGATGCTGCAGCCCGAGGGCATCTTCCCACTCTGCCCTTTTTTTCTCTTCCAAATGCACCAGCTTCCTACTGAGTTCAGGGCCTCGGGGGGGACGTGGATGGGGACCGGGGCTGGACAGCGGGGCTCTGTCCCCTCTCTCGGGGGTGAGGGCAGCGGGGCGGGAACCCGGATGCTGGGATCTCTAGCCAGGTCCAACCCCGGCACAGCGGTGCCCAGCCCCAGGCCCGAGGAACCTCAGGAAGTGTCACCTCCTCCTTTCCCCTCCTTTGGGACCCAGAAAAAACCCGAGAGCAGCTCTGATGAGGCAGAGACCCAAGCCCTGCATTGCTGATGGGGACTGGAGGAAGGCACCGTGGTGTTGTCCAGCTGTGGTGTCCCACGCGGCCGCAGTGTCTCAGGCCACAGCACTACCAGAGATGGCCCCAGTGACACCAGTGCTGTGGTGCAGACGGGGAGAGGACGCAGTGGTCAGCAGAGTCAGCGAGTGCAGGAGAAGCAGCTCCCTGCCCGCTCCCAGATACCTCGGTTCCTCACCCCGAATCCCAGAGCTGGGGGCTGGAAGGACCCCCAGGGGCGCGTCCAGCCCAACCCCCACGTGAGGCAGCAGGATCTGCCCCCAGCAGCCCAGACACCCCCACCCTCCAGCCACCTCCTACAGCTGCCGTCACCCCCAGGCCTCCCCCCGTCCCTGCCTGGGGACAGCAGGGGGGCTGCGGCCACCCGCATCCAGCTGCAGGGGGTTCGGGGGTCATAGGGAGGGGTTGGAGAAGCAGGAAAGAGCCCAGACCCAGGCCAGGCCAGCCTGAGCAGAGGGCATATTCCCGTCTGCCCTAATGCTCTGACCTGAGTGAAGGGGCAAGACCCCCTGGCCAGGCCCAGCAGCACCATTGGCCCTGCCGGTCCCCAGCCCCAGGCTTACCAGTTCATACCACAGTCATTCCTGCACAGCGTGTCGTCTGCATCGACGTCTCGGCCGCTCTGGGCTCTGTGCAAGATGCAGGATGTCTGCTCCCTGCACAGCCCTGGCTAGAGATCCCAGGTGTCCAGGCTCCCAGCCCCCTGCTCTCACCCCCGAGAGAGGGGAGAGAATCCGGGCACCCAGCCCCCTGCCCCCAGCCCCCTTCCCCCCCAGGCCCTGAGCTCAGTAGGGAAGTTGGTGCCCCCCCCAGCAGCATCTCCACAGCCCCGTCCTGCCCGGGCGCCTCCATCCTGCACTGCCCCAGTCCCCCTGCAGCACAGGGGAGGTCGGGGGTGCTGCAGCCCGCCCCCACGCCCCAGAGCAGGGAGAAGCCAGGCGTCCTGCCATGCGCCCCCACCGCCCCCACCCACGTCCTGCTCCATGCCTTGCCTCTCTTCATCCATCTCGCCGCCCCCAGAGCCAGCGGTGCCCCTCACCCAGGACTGGGCTGTGGCTGGCTCTGCGGGGAAGGGGCTCTGGATGTGGCTGGCTCTGGGCTGGGCTGTAGGGGAGGTTACTGGTGCCTCCTGCCCTGCCTCCAGCCCCCAGCAGGCAAAGACTAGTCTCATCACCCCCTGCTCTCATGCACTCGCCCCCAGAGACCCCGGGTGTCCAGGCTCCCAGCCCCTGCACCCCTCGCGGGTGAGCTGCGGAGGTTGTCTGAGCGGGGGCGGGGGGGAACAGCTGGATCAGAACAGCTGGGTCTGGACAAGTCCCTGTCCCATAAGGGTCTGTTCAACGAGGGCAAGTGCAAAGTCCGGCCCTCAGGACAGACCTGTTGGCTACAAACGACCAACTTGGGATCCTCACAACTCTAGCTTGTTAGACAGATTGAAATATTGCAATGAAATCAAATCAGAAACTTTGGGGCTGATCCCTCAAGAACACACTCATGCACACACGTGCATGTGTGTGCGCGCACGCACACACACACACACACAGAAGCTAGCTACGCATATTTGCGGGGCACCGGTCTCAGGTATACCTATCCCACAAGCGCTGGGGTCTGCCGTCGATGGCCGGTCGAGGCTTCTTCCAACATGGTTTATCTTCCGGGGGGGTCGCCGGCTGGTGCTTCTGGCTGCACAGGTCGGGTGCGGGTTGAGGTGGAGATCCAGAGGGTGCCCCGAGGGTCACTCTTCACTGCCTGTCATCTGTCCTTGCAGACTTTGTGACTCCCCAGTTTTCAGGGTTCCCAATCTAGGGATCGTTGACCCTTGTGGGACGTCCCCCGTGGCGGTTACTGGATGGCAGCTGTCAGCCCCAGGGTCTCGGCCGTGGGTACATCCAGTTTTGGGGGTCCATTGAGAACTTTGATTCATTTATCGTTGTCATGAATGGGGCTCTGGAAGTGGTCGATCTGGTGATATTCAGCCCCAAAAGTCAGTCTTGGCTCTGATTAATTCAACCCGGGGCTTCTGTCCCTTGAACAGCGATGGTTCAGGGAGTTCCCGCCTGCTACATTGGCCCCTATTGATTTCTAGGTGTCACTTGTCCCTGGGTAACTTGTTACTGCAGCTCGCTGCTGTCTTACACGCTCAGGTAGACGCACACAATTGCCATTTCCCAGTTGGGCTAATCAAAGGTATCAATTTGGAACCAAGAGTTCAAGTGTTTTGTGCCGTCTTGTCTCACACCAGCACGGCTGCCACCCGCACTCCTGACACATCCCTCACTGACCCGCTCCCCACGCAGGGGTCTGCCCAGCATGTGCCCTCTAAGGCACACGAGCAACCTGTGAGCGCACCGCTTTGGACCGTGATCACGCCGAGTTGGTCCGTGAGTGCACCGCTTTGGTCTGTTCCTGAACTGGTCTCGCCTCTCCTTTTTGGTGTGCTGAGCAACATTATTTGAGAGAAAAGATTCCTGAAATACTAAGCTATATATATTATATATTTTATTTTGAAAAAATTAAGAGAAACCCAACGGTCTCCCTCAGAAGACATCCTGTTATATGGTTTCCTCCCGATATTTCTTACCAGGATTTCCTGCCTTAAACTGTTGCATGCTATTCAACAGCAGCTGGGTTGCATCACAGAGGTGTCCACTTTTCAGTGATGGGCAAAGTGATTTGTGACTTCATTAAGGTAACATGCAATTGTAAATCCGGTGCTGTTAGGGAACAAAGACATGAGGGGCTTTATAGCACCATTATGCTCAGTCACAGTGCACAGCCTGTATCTTGTATGGCAGATATACTGAGGCACAGCGGATCCTGAAAACACAGTGTGACACAAATACATTATGTGATGTGGTGGAGTTAATGTGAGGATGAGGTCCTCACCTTCGCTGGGCTCTCAGAATGATGCCATTGGGGCTGGGGGCGAAGCTCGCCTGACGCGGCTGGGGAGCGGAGCATGTACCCGAGCCGGAGGAGCCTGCGTGGTGCCCGGCTCAGCCCCAGCCCATCCCCACTCCCGCCCGCCCCGTGCCAGGCTCTCTCCCTGCGGGGATGCCGCACGGTGAGGAGTGGAGCGGTACCTTCCTGCCGGTCCCAGCGTACGTTCTTGTTTCCCCAGTGAGGGGTGAAAGCCGTGACGACGGCGAGCCTCTGCTCAGCACAGAGGAGCCACAAACCGCCTGCGCGTGATCCCCGACCTACTCACTTCCACCAAGTGACTCTGCACTAAAGGCTGGCTCGTGGGGACCTGTCCAGAGGTGGGCAGGGGACCCTATGTGCTGAGTGTGTGTACCCCAGCAGTACTGCCCACCACTTGTTCAATGTTCCTCTACGTGTGTGTTGTTCTCCTGGGAATGCCGATTTACCTGGACTTGTCCCTTCCCATTGGCCTGTGACCCCGATCCCCAGGAGGCTGTACATCAAGTGTGTCACCCCCCCACTGCCTGCAGTGATTGTGCCCAGCACTGCAGAGGTTTGCTGCACTGCCGTGCTGCTCCACGGACAAGGCTGGGGGCTGCTTCTGCAATACACGGACAGCGGCTCAGAGCAGTTGCCCCGGGCCCGCTCTGGAAGTGGGGTGAGGCCAGACTGGACCCAGGGGGGAAGGACAGGAGGGGCGGGCGGGCAGACGGGCGAGCCCAGGAGTCCCCTGCCCTGGAGCCCGGGCTGGGGGTGCACGTGTCCCCGTCCCTCCCTGCCACCGCTGCGGCTTCCCTCTGGCCCAAGCGCTGCCCTTGCCCCACGCAGGGCTGGGCTGTGGGTGCCCCAGGTGGGGGCTCCGTGTGGGGAGACGTGAGGGGGAGGCTGGCCCTGCTCCTCCCCCGGGGAAGCGCGAGCTGGGGCGCCGGACTCCCACCGCCTGGCCCCATATACAAGTGTAAGGCTTCATTTTGAGTTCGCATGTATCACCGCTGTCTTCAGCAATGTGGCCGGGGTCATCTGAGCCCAGCACTCCTTCGGACTCGGTGATCTGTTGCAGGTCCTGTCTGAGCCAAGCATGAGGATCAGCAGGTGGAAACAGTGCCGCAGGGCATTGCTCCTGGTCACGTTGTGCTGGGAAATGTGTCCGTGCTGCAATCGGGTGCAGAGAGGATTTCCCCGAGGAGCACGAGGGAGTGGGCGCATCGCAGTACGTGCGAGGGGCTCCGCACCTGCTTAGTCCTGCGCTCACAAAGTCAGACGCCGCCTTTCTCTTCGGTGCCTCTGCTGCAGCCGGTCACGGCTCCCGGCAAGACTCTCTCCACAACTGTACCTGCGTCATTTCTAGTTCTGGGGAATCACGCGAGTCTTGTTTAATTGTAGTGCAAGCAATGACCAGTCTTACCCTACGGGCCTTCACGCCGTGCAGAGCTCGGGGCCGACCCTCCCCTGCTCTCCCCAGGGCCACGGGCAGGGCTGGCCCCGGCTCCCGCAGCCCCGTGGGGTGGGGCAGGACCAGCTCCGGCTTCGCGCTGCACCTTGGCCCCTTCTCCCAGCCCCTCCCTCCCACACAGGGAAGGGGAAAGTACAAAGCCACGGCCCAGGGACCCACGCTGCCTCGCAGGAGAGGAGATGGCGGCTGTGGGGGGACGGAGGGAGGCCTGGGCCCCCCGCCTCGGGGGCCTGCTCCTGCCTCTGCTCGTCCTGGGGGCAGCAGGTGAGTGCGACCCCTGCTCTGCTGGGGCGAGGGGGCAGGGCCGGGCTGTGGCGGCCGTGTCCAGCCCCGGTGCAGGGGCAGCCGGTGCCGCCTCGTGAACACGCCTGGAGCAGAAATCCCGGTGGCCCGTGTTTGCCCCTGGTGCTGCCCAGGGCAGCCGTGTCACACGCGGGCTGTACAAGTGCACCGAGGGGTGTGGAGGCCAGCAGCAGGGGACACCCCCGCCGTGGTGCCCGGGGGTCCCGGGACACACAGACCTGGAGGAGCTGATGGACCCGACCCCA
>NC_143398.1:714373-738847 GCF_052110815.1 Crocodylus siamensis | reverse complement strand
GACAGTCCCTTCTCGGGGTGGTGGCAGCTATGTTACCCCCAGGCTAGCGAGTGTGCTCCAGGAAGGGGTCGGCCGGATGCGAGGCGCCCCAGAGAGGTTCTGGGAGCCTGGCAATTGGTCGGGCGCAGGGAGGTGAGTGGCTCAACGCAGGAGCGCCCCCTACTGGCCCGCCACAGGAATTACCTCCCTTTGGGCTTGGAGGATCGTCTCCTTAAGGAGTGACCACTCTTCTTGGACACCCGGCTCCCCTCCGCTCTGAGACCTCAGTGCTTCCCTGACTAGTCTCCTTAGCTCATTGAAGTTTGCCCTCCTGAAATCTAGGCCTGCTGCCTTGGTGCAGGCCTTTGCCACCTTGCGCTGGATGGTGAATCCCAGCAGGCGATGATCGCTGTCGCCCAGGTGGTCGAGCACCCGCAGCCCCCTCACCAGGTCGTCGCCCGTGGCCAGCACCAGGTCCAACAAGCCATCTCCCTGGTGGGGCTGGACACCTCCTGGGTTAGATGGAGGTCCTGCATTTGGGCTAGGGACCTACGTGAGCAGTCACACCTGGCTGACTGCTCGTCCCCAGCAGATGTCTGGGAAGTTCAGGTCACCCATGATGAACACGTCCTTTGACCTAGCTACCTCCGTGAGCTGACCTAAGAATTCCTGGTCTAGCTCTTCCCCGTGGTCAGGGGTCTGTAGTCAACCCCCGCCGTTAAGTCTCTTTCCCCTCGACTGCCTTGTATTCTAACCCCAAAGCACTTCAGAGTGCCCCTCCTCTGATTCTGTTAATTGAGGAAGATGTGTATTCCTCCTTAATGTAGAGTGCCACACCACGACCTTTCCTCCCTGTCCTGTCCCTCCTGTACAGCCTATAGCCCTTGACAGTCACTGCCCAGTCGTGTGCTGAGTCCCACCACGTTTCAGTGATCCCCACTATGCCTGGGCTGGTGTCAGCTAGCAGGAGGGTAAGTTCCTCCTGCTTGTTTCCCATACTACGAGTATTTGTGGAGAGGCATTTGAGGCCTCCTGTGGATGTGTGCACTGGCCCCCTACTCTCAGCATTGCCCTGGCCCCTGTTGCTTACCTGTGTATATGTGCCGCTCGTTGGTCTAGGCTGGGCTGTACTTGTGGGTGCTGCTTGGTTTAGTGGTCCAAGACTTCCTCCACCCTCATCTTTCCCTTCCCCTGATGAGCCTAGTTTAAAGTCCGCCGGAGGAGATCCGCCAATCTAGAAGAGAACACACGCTTCCCTTTGGGGGAAAGGTGGATCCCATCCCACCCAAGCATGTCTCTTGTTGTGATGTACAGGTCTTTGTCAAGGAAGCCTGGGTGGAGGCCTCAGACAAGCCCTAGGAAGTCTGCACCCCCGGGCAGGGGCTCTGGCAGCGCTCCGCATCGACACCATCGTAGGAGTTGCTGCTTGTTTCTGGCTTAGTGTGGTGCCTTTGCCCTGTGCTAGCAGGAGTCTCCCTCCTTGCCCTTCCTGCTCGCCTGCCGGCATGCTCTGTTCGTGTGGTGCGGCTCGGGAGCGCAGCTCCCTACCAGCTGAATTAAGAGGGACCTGGGGGGGTTCCTCTCCAAATCTGGCTCAGCTGCATCCAGTCCCTCTGCCCCACTTACCTTAGGGGGATCAGGTGCTGCTGCCCCCACTGCTGGCTCCGCTGCTTCTGCATCCACCTCTGCTTCAGGTCAGGTAAGGGGGCTCATGTGCTTGTGGGACACACATGTGCCTGGATCCCTCCTCTTCTCCCTGCTCCTGGCTCCTGATTCTTGATGGCCCCTGCGCTGCCTTCCCTAGGTCATGGTGCATCCCCGTGTGGGACCACATCCTGTCCTCTGTGCCCAGCCCCAGGGTGCTCAGGATGAATCGAGAGAAAACAAGACACTGGTTGGTGGGGCGCGGGGTCCTGGCTCAGGCCAAGGTGGGGTTTCAGCTGAGGGGAAGGAACAAAGTCCCCGTGAGGTCAGGGCCATGCTCAGTGCTGCAGAAATGGAGCGGTTTTCACGCGAGACATTTGCTGTCGTGTGGGCCATGTGCAAGGGGAAGGCAGACAGGGGCTGAGGCAGGGACAAGGAGGGGCTCTGTCCCCTCCAACCCCAGCGGCTCCGCGGTGGTGCAGGGAAGCAGGGCTACAGGCTGATGCCGGGCACCTTGTACCGCTCGGTGCAGAAGGTGCTGAGGATGTAACCAGGCTCGTCTTTACCACAGGATCAGTGCCAGAGCTTTGGCGCAAAGTCCCACCTTGCCTCTATCCACAATTGGGAGTGTTGCACCATTTAAGTGGCGTAGCCCTTGACCTGCGAGCCTGGGTTGCCACAACCGGCTTGGCGCAGAAGGGATAGATGACCGGACAGGTGGGCAGTAGCGGCAAGTAGGAGTCAGGTGGGTTGAAGTGTATTGGTTGTATGAAAAGTTTATTGTACTTACGCTACTGATGGTCGCAGCGTAGGCAAGATAGCTGACTTGTTCAGTTACAGTGCATAAAACAGAATGGTTTAAAGGGGTCTGTTGGTTCACGGGGTTCCTGAGCCGAGCCCTTGCTTTCTAACCCGGAGGCTAGGCGTGGCTGCCCGACTCAATAGTCCCAGAACTGGTCAACAGCTCATGCACAGGGAAAAACTATAATGCACTTTCGATCAGTAAACTTCCGAGAGCTCTTTGACGAGAAGGACAGACGAACCGGTGAGAAACGAATACGCCAAAATGAAGGTCGGTGGCGGGGAGATGTCTGCAGGTGGCCAACCTGCTGACTGTGTCTCCTTGGTGCGCTCGGAGTTCTCCGCTTAATGGCGGGAATCTGCTCTTAGTTATAGTCAGCAGTGACCAATCACTTCATGCCAATTGTGAATATTTACTGACCGCCAATTACGTTCTTACACAGTGACCTATATACATATTCATCTGACCTAGATACCTGTTCATTTGACCTAGATACATTATTCATCTGGCTGCCCTCAGCGGGTTCAAAAGGTCAACCTTATGATTGGGACCTGCAATACTTATCATTGCAGACAACAAGCTCCCTAAGTGTGGAGAACAAACTTTTAACAAACTCCAACTGCATGCTTCTTTTAGCAAAGAAATAAAGGCTACGAGTGCTGAGGGGTCTTTATGGCCTGCGTCCTTACTAAGTTATTATGGTCTTTTGCTTTGCTGGCATCGGCACTCCAACTGACAGGTAAAACTCAAACATGACAGGGAGGAGCAGAGAGTCATCACCGACATCTTTGCCCGCGCTCACAGCTATGACAATGAAGTCTGGATTGGAGTCCACATTGCTGGATGGGTGAGTGCGCCTCCAGCTCTCCCAGACCCCACGTCTGTGCTCATCACAGCCCAGCGGTGCCCCAGCCTGGCCTAGCTCCCCTGTGTGCTCAGCAGACTGGTAAGAGTGGACCCCCACACTGGGTCCCCGTCCTCCAGGGCCACGTGGGCCGGCATCAAATCCAGTCACCGCTTCTACCTTTCGGCATGTGCCCAGGCACAGGGCTCTGGTTCGGTGTTGTTTGAATGTAATGTCTGTGTGACCTGGGCCTCCCTTCTCGCGGCTCTCTCGGGCGGAGGGGGCCCCAGCAACTCGGCAATAGGCAGCAGGAGGATCCGGTGGACCACGCGACTTCGACCCGGGCCAGACTCGGGGCAGATTTCGTATACTGGGAGGTCTCCCAGTTGTCGCACCACTGTATAGGGGTCAGCCCGCCACCGGTCAGTGATTTTGTGTCTCCCAGTTAGCCCCGAGTTTTGCATCAGCACCCGGTCCCCTTCTTCTAACCCTTCTTCATGAACTCGAGCATCATAAAGCCACTTACGGTGTTGCTGGTTTCTTCCAGCAGTTTCGGCTGCCTGGTGGCCGTTCTGGGATAAGGGGCTTGTCACGGGCCCCGCTCTGGTCCTGGTCATGCTGGGTCCATAGGGGACCAGACCCACCTGTCACCCAGCCGAGTGCAGGGGGGCTGTGACCCCAATGCAACGGCTGACCTCTCCCACCAGGCCATCCCAGAGGCGGTCTGCAAGAGGAGTCACTGGGGGCCGTGCTGGTCAGTTTAGGGGATCCCAGGGCAGAGGCTACCAGGAGTCGGGCTCCCGCCAGATGGGGCCGTGGTGGGCACGTGTCCGGTGCCAGGGGACAGGCAGGGCCTGCTCACTGACATGCTGGTCCCACCTGTTGCAGCCTGCCAGCCCTGGCCCATGGATCTGGGGGAGGTCTTTCAGGCCCTGGTCCCCAGGAAGGTAGTGACTGTGGCATACCAGTTTTGGTGATTATCAGCTATTAAAGGGAGTGAGAGGGAAGGAGCCCAGACCGCTGGAGAGTTCAGGATATGCATCTCCGCTCCCAGCCAAACATCATGGAGAGTTCAGGATCTGCTCCCCTGCCCCCACCGCCAGTCCCGCAGCATCGAGTCTGAGCTGCACCCCCAGCTCTCCCCAGCCCGGCGTCTCTGCCCCTCCCAGGGGATGCCAGGGACCTTCCCCACAGCGGTGCTAGGCTGGGGGTCAGGCTGGGGCTGGGATGCAGGGGTCAGGGTCTGAATCCCGACTGGATCACCCCCAGGTCTCTGCTGCCAGAGGCTGCCCCTGCTGCTGCCCCTCACTGGTGGGGTGGGCAGGGAGCCCAGGGCTTCGGCTGTAGGCCTCTGTGTGTCGGCAGTGATCTGATCCGGCTTCGGATCCAGCACTTCAGATGGCTGTGATCTGATCCGGAGCGCCGGACCGGGTTTCTGCCTTGATGTGGCCGAAGCGGCTCCGAAGCCCTCGGAGATCTGGCCACAGGGTATAACGGGGAATCAATGAAAGGTCTATAACACTGTTGTTTCTTGTCCGATTTGGATGATACTTGAAGGGATGGTAGCCCCTGCTGAGAGCATGAAACCTGCCAAGCTTCAAGAATATCAGTGCAGGGGTTTGGGGGGAACTGTACCTCTTGAAAGCCAAACATGTCACGGCTGAGTGTCACACCACAGGGCAGTCAATCCTGCCGGGCTGGCAGCTCTGACTGCGGCCATGAAGCCTGCCGAGTGTCAAGGAGAATGGTGCAGGGATTTGGGGGGGAACTGCCCCTCAAGCTGCGGACGTTCCCCCCAAACCCCTGCGCCGATCTTCGTGACACTTGGCAGGCTTCCTCCCCTCTGCAGAGTCTACCACCCCTGACAATCTCATCCAGACAGGACAAAACACAACAAAGCCCTGGCTGAAGAGGTCCAGGTCCCTCCTATGCCACGCCGAGGCACTAAGTCCCCTGGGGCCCTGGGCCTGTGACCTGAATTGGGCTGTTTCTAATATCTGTGGGGTTAAATGTATGGGTTTCACACTCATGTTCCCTGCCTCAATTACCCTTTCTTGTACTCTCTGTTACCCTTGGAATGAATAGGATAAGGAGGGTATGACTTACAGCAGTAGGGAAGGGGTGGTGGGGGCCACAGCTGTGGGGAAGGGGCTGTCAAGATGGCAGTGGGCTGGTTCACATGTGGAAGCACAGAAGAGCAGCGCGGAGTAGGAGCCCAGCACCGAGAGCCCTGCTGTGTCTGGCACAGCCAGGAGGGACATGAGCGATCCCGGCGTGAGCCACTGGCTTGGGAAAGACACTGCTGCCCCCACCTCTCCCCTTCCCTTTTCCTTTCTTTACCCCAGAGCTCAGCAGACAGGCCCAACCCCTGGCAAGGGAGGCCGGTCGTGTCCAGCTGGGCCCTGGCCATGTCCTCCCTCCTCCCAGCCCCCGAGCCCTCCATCACCCTATCTGGGCTGGGCTCCTTCCCTCCCCGCAGCAGCTCCAGGCACGGCCGGGATGGACACAGCAGTGCCAAGGCTGGGTCAGAGACAGCCCAGGGCAGGGCGGTGCAGGGAACTGCTACCCGGGACAGGATGGGCGAAATCCCAACCGTGCTCCAAGCACAAGTGAGCAAATCACATTCCCGGGGCAGGGTGAAGGGAGGAGGAACCGGCAGGTTGAAGAAGAGAAGGGGAGAGAAGAGCAGGTGGAGAAGGGGGTGACCGGCATCGGGGCTCAGCGGGAGGAGAGGAAAGGTCCCGGCCCTGTGGGAAGAGGGAAGGGAGGGGAGCGCTCCGGGAAAGGGAGTTAGGACCCGAGAGTGATTTTCTTCCTTTTGTTAATTACACACAGAAACATGCGTGCACGCACACATGCAGACAGGCGCATACTCTTCTCACTCTGCACATGGACACGCAGACAGAAACAGTGTGCCTGCCATGAACAGTTCCCCACCCCTGCCCCTGCCCTGACCAGGATTGTGCTGTGCTCTGGGGCTGGGAGAGGGGGATGCGATGGGAGGCAGGAGGAAGCCTGCACGGGTCTGCACCTCTGCA
Organism: Crocodylus siamensis; assembly: GCF_052110815.1. Classification (NCBI taxonomy): domain Eukaryota; kingdom Metazoa; phylum Chordata; order Crocodylia; family Crocodylidae; genus Crocodylus; species Crocodylus siamensis. Next base: position 732,540 of record NC_143398.1, on the reverse strand, counting down.
GCCGCAGGCCGGCCCGTGTGTGCTCCCTGGTGCCTCCATCCCCTCCCCCTGCTCCGACCCCCGGAGCAAAGGGAAACGCTCGACAAACCACCACATCAGTGACCAGAGGGCTTCAAAACAGAGGAACATGTCCAGGGGAACCCAGATGTAGGGGAACTGTAGCTCTGCAGTGCAGGCATGCTTAAGCAAAGGCATTATGGACAGACAGATCAAGCCCTTTATATTAGAATACAAAATACTACAAAATAGATAATATTTTATATACCCACAGGTGGCTCCGCACAGAGGCTCTGGAGGCGTCAGCCCTGTTCAGTCTGCTTCCAAATCCACTCAGGGAAGCGGGCGATCGTCAGCGCTGTCATCTTTATTGTGGCAGCCCGGGGGCCACATGGGGCTGGGCCCCCAAGGACAGGGAGCGAGACACAACCCCACACTGCGGCTCCCACCCAGCCCCACCGCATAGGTGGAGGGAGGGACGCAGGAGCAGCCACCACCACCAGAGGCCTGGGGACGACATAGCCACGGCCCAGCCGCGTGCCACGAGACACAACCCTGCATTCCAGCCCCATCCCGATCCCCCAGCACAGCACAGCCCCATGGTGTGGCATCCCTAGTGTTCCCTGGGTCGGGGCGGAGATGTGGCGCTGGTGACACTGCCTCTGTCTTCGGCAGCCTCCTCCCTCCTCAACTGTTTGAGGCTTTGGTGGACTCTGCATGACCTAGAAAACAAGTGGGACGAGCCTGTGACTTGCATCCAGGGTGCGTGGGTCCAGTCCTCGGCAGGATTGGACCATCTGGATGTCTCCAGGCCCGGGGCAGTGTCACAGGCTGAACCATCCTGTGGGGGCACGGGTGGGGTGGGGACAGGGGGAGTGCAGGTGCCAGGCTGAAGCTGGCTCCCTGGGACGTGGGGTCTGCAGCTGGGAGACGGGATGGGAGCTGGGGAGTCAGTTCAGGGTTGGGAGCGTCCCCTGACACACACGTCACCGCTTGTGACTCTGGGCCATGACATGAGTCCGTGTTCCCCATCAGGCAGAGAGTGCTCGGTGTCATCCCCTGCCCTCCTGTGGTGACGGAGGGCATATCCCCAAACCCCCCAGAAATCGCCCCCCACTTCCTGACTACCGGGGGTGTGGGGTGGTCTGCCCAGACTGGGCTGTGACCCCGGTGCAGAGCGCAGCAGTCCCTGGGTGTCACCACCGCAGACTCGCTCCGTGCTGCCCAGCCCACATGCTCCTACCTTGGACCCGCAGCCGCCCGCTGGACCTGGACTTGGGCTCCTTCATGGCCTCATGCTGCACGCGGCACAGGTACTCCACCCCGTCGTCCTCGGGCCCCGTGGGGGGGAGGTGCAGCTCGGACACCACGCTGAAGGACTTCCCATCCGGCGCCCGGCTGGGGGCGGGGGTGTGGATCCTGTGGGGGTCTGAGCTCTCCAGGGGCCTGGGCTCCTTCTCTCCTGCTCCCTTTCGCAGCCAGGTCACCGCCAGGTCTCCGGGATAAAACCCCGAGATCAAGCACCGCAGGGTCTCCGGCTGCTCCAGGACTAGGGCCTGTGGGTGGGAGACCTCCCCCAGGTCTGGAGGGTGTGGACAGCAGGCTGCAACAGGTGGGGGTGGCGTGTCAGTGAGATGCCCCAGGGGCCGGATCTGCTTGGGGCTACGGGAATTCACCCCCACACACTGAACTGGCCCCTCTCCCTCACCCGCACCTTCCTCCCCACGGGGTTTGGCCAGGCTGCCCCAGGGCTGCACATTGCCCCCGCCCACAGCTGCCCCCACACCCGCACCCGGGGAGCAGCGGGACTGGGATTACCCCATGGGGCAGGGAAGAGGGGAGAAAGGAGCAGGGCCGTGGGAAGGAGCAGGATGTCCAGGTGCTGGACCCAGGGCTGCATCTTTCCCCCTGTCCTGCCAGAGTCCTTGTCCCGGGGGCTAAAACGGATTCCCAGGGAAGGCCTGGAGCAAGGGGTCAGGCAGGGCCAGGGGGTTATACCCCTCTGGGATGGGCCAGGGGACAGGCGGGTCTGCTCCCCTATGGACCCACCATGACCAGGACCAGAGCGGGGCCCACAACAAGGCCCCTTATCCCAGAACAGCCACCGGGCCTGTCCTCCCCCCACCGCTTACCGATGCTCCTTTCGATGGGGGTTTCCAGGGCGAGGTGTCCCACACGACAGATGTACTCTGCCCCCTTCTCCTCGGCTGTCAAGAGGATGAGTCTGGTCTCCTGCCGGAAGCTCTTCCCGTCCCGTGCCAGGACGGCCGTGCCGGGCTCCACCCTCCACTCAGCCGAGTCCCGCAGGATCACAGCAGTGGGCTCCCCCTTGCCCCTCCGCAGCCAGGTCACGCTCAGCTCCCCCGGGAAATGCCCCGCGATGCGGCAGCTCAGGGTGACTCCCTTCCCCGTGGCCACGGACTCAGTCTGGGAGATTTCGGACACGTCCGGGGGCCGCAGGAGCCCTGGGGAAGGGAAGAGGCAGAGGCAGGGACAGGCCCCGTCAGGGGAGCCGCGGCCCCTCACACCCCACCCAGACCCAACACCCCTGCAGCGGGGCTGGGACCCCCGGACACGGCCCCTCCTCACCCGCGGCCCTCAGGCTGAGCTCTCTCTCGCTCGGGGGCTCTCCGGGGCCGTGCTGGACGCACACTCGCACGCGCAGCTCCGGCCGGGTCAGGCTGCGGCTGGGCACTCTCCAGACGCTCGTCGCAGTGAACGTGCCGTCCGCGTTCTTGTCTATCTGCGCGGGGTCTGCCCCCCAGCTCCCGGCCCCGTCCCAGCCCCACTGGATCGGGGGCACCTCCCGGGGGTAGAAGTTGTGGAGCTGGACAGCAAATGGCACCTTGTCGCGGGGGTCCCACTCGGGCCACACCTGGATCTCCGACACCTGCGGCCGGGCTGGGGAGACAGCGGGGTGTTATCCTGGAGAATGCTGGGATCCTACCTGGGGGAGTGGATGTTTGGGCCAGGGACCTGCATGGAGCTGGATGAGGCCTGCACACCCCCAAGAGCTGACCAGTTCCCAGCTGCACCCTGCCCTGACAGAATCAGGCCCCGGCCGCCCCCGGAGGTGGCATCGGGGTGCTGGGCACTCACCCCACACCCGGATCTCTGGGGACACCCGCTCCTCTCGAATCCATTTGCCCTCGTGGAGGAAGACGCACCGGACCTGTGCCCCGTCGTCCTGCACCGTGGGGGTGAGGGTCAGGGAGGACGTGAGGCAGGTCCGGGCTCTCTCCTCTGTCACTCCCCAGCCCCGGGGGAGGGAGGGGATCAGGGGCTGATGCTCGGGGCTCTCTCGGTCCCCAGCGCTCTCAGGCACCGTCCTGTCCTTGCTGTGGATCCTCTCCCACGTCACGGCCACGTCCTCGGGGAACGTCCCCTCCATGGAGCAGCGCAGGGTCAGCTCCTGGCCCAGCAGGCACCGCGCCGGCACCTGCACCTCTGCGACATTGTAGGAGACCGTCCAGCCTGGGGGCCAAGCAACCAACACACAGGACACAGGTGAGGCTGGGATCATCTGGTGGATGCGTCCAGTCTGAGCCCGGGGTAGGGAACCGCAGGATGAAACCTGCCTGGGGAGAGCCAGTTCCCCCTGCGGGAATGGCCTCTCCAGCACCAAGTGTCCTTGCTCTTTCTGTGTCACCTCCCCTGTCTCTGGTCCATCCCCTCCCTGTGTGACCCCGCAGCCCAACTTCCCGCTCTACCTTTTTTTCTCTTCCTCCAGAAGTAAATGGCTGCAGCGGCCGCGGCTCCTGCTCCGATCAGGACCCCCAGGACGGCTCCGACAACAGCACCAGTCTGATCCGCTGCTGCGCTCGGTCGCCAGAGGAGAGAACAAGACAGAGCTCAGCTCGCAGCATCGCTCTGAAGGGAGCAGGGTCTTGCCCAAGACCCCCAAGCGAGTCCCAACCTGGAATCGCCCCCTCCCCTCTGGCTGCAGGTCTGGCACCTTTGTGCCCCAGCTGCTGCCCTCGCAGTCGTGGGCCAGGGTTTGCTGTGGGATGCTGGGGATCCCTGCGGCCACCCATGCACCGGGAATGCAGGGGCAGGGATGCAGCAGCCCGGGACGCCCCTCCAGGCCGGTGTTTTTATAATGGTCTTTATTGCTCTAGGTCCTCCAGGAGGGAAGGAGTATTACCGCTGCCTAATGCAGCCCCAGACCATGCTGGTCTGCATCTGAGCACTGCCTGCAGCTCTGTGCTACCTTGGGGAGGGGGCGAGGGACCTCACCTACGATGTCCAGGGGGACGTCCTCCTGTATCGGCTGCTCCAGAGCCTCGTGGCGGACGTGGCAGGAGAAGTCACTCCCCACGTCGCTGTGGGTGGGGGTGAAGGTGTAGGTCAGGGTGAGGTTGAAGGTCCCGTCTGGGTTCCTCTGTGGGCTGGAGCGGGTGAAGCCTTTCAGGACCTGCCCATCTCTCAGCCATGCCACGTCCACGTCCCCGGGGAAGAACCCCCCCACGTGGCACAGGAGGGAGGTCTCAGCATCAGCCACGACTGGTTTTCTCAAGATGGAGATGGTCGGGGCAGCTGGAAAACAGAGTCAGTGCGCTGTGTGCACTCTGTGGCAGGAAACCACCTTTGTTTCTCCCCAAAATCTCTGTGCTGTGACGATGTGATGAGGATGGGCCCAGCAGAGGAGGCACACTCTGACCCTACCTCTTCAGGGAACTGGACCTGGCTCCAGTCCTGAGGGAGGGGGAACCTACTCCCTCTGCTTATGGGACTGGTATCAGGTACCTGGGTGAGGGGCTTCTACCTGGGGGGCTAGAGTCTGCCTTGGCAACTGGTGATGGATTTCAAATTGGTTGGCCGACAGCCAACAGGAGCTGGCCTCCATTGGACCAGGGGTACAACAGCCTTGGGATGATGCTTGTGAGTAAGCTACTCGAGATCTGGGTAGATATCTAGCTGGCAGTAACTCAGAGGCGTGATCAAAAGCCTACCTCAGCCAGACTGCTTTGCTCGATGGTATTTCTATGATATCGGTCTATCTTGTACCCTAATTTTCACCCTACCCCTGTAATCTCCTTTGTGACCGGTGTAGGAGGCTTCTTGAGCAGTGGGTCTAAATTATGCCTAAGGGGCTCCTTAGGTCTGCAGACTAAGGGAGACTTTCCTTTTTGGCCTCTAACTTGGGGAAGTGCCCCAAGTGCCTGTACCGGGTCGAGTACCCGTAGGACTATTAGGCCTGTGTTTCCCCGAGGACACAGGGCTGAGACAGTCCATTCTCAGGGTGGTGGCAGCTACATTACCCCCAGGCTAGTGAGGGTGCTCCAGGAAGGTGGTCAGCCGGATGCGAGGCACCCCAGGGAGGCACTCGGAGCCTGGCAGATGGTCGGGCGCAGGGAGGTGGGCGGCTTAACACAGGTGCGCCCCCTACTGGCCCACCACACACCCCAGGGTGGGCCATGTGTCATTCCACCATCTGGGTAAGGCTGGCACTGACCCACTGAGGCCACGTGAGGTCTGGGCCCTGTGGGAGCCCCAATGCTGAAGGGACAGACCCCCCAGGCAGGCGTCACTGCCATCAGGACAGCACTGCCCGTCCCAGCACTGTAAGCCAGGCCGTCTGCCCATTGCATAAGGCTTCCCACTGCTCCTGGGGCGAGGCCAATGGCCCTGCCCATGGGTGGTGTTGAACATGACCACAAGAAAGAGTCCCCTGGGGCCTGAAGAGCATTGCTCATTCACCACCTCACCTAAACATGGTTCAGGTTTGTGGTTTTCATCTTTCCCACTCACCCGCCCACACCTGGTCCCAACCCAGCCACAACCACCCCGTGGTCCCTCTCCAGTCCTCACCAAGGGGGTGCAGGGTGGTCTCCCCATAGTGCTGCTGCGTTCCGTACCCCACAACACACTGGTACAAGCCCCCATCTGGCACGGTCACCGCGGCCAGGGACAGGGAGGCGTCTCCGCTCTCCAGCTCCTTCTCCGACGGCAGGCTGGCTCTGGGATGGTCTTGATTCCTGCCCCGGTCGTACCAGGCCACCTTGTCCTCCCAGAAATACCAAGTCACCCGCAGCACGTCCAGGGCCACTGGCCCCCCGACATCGAACCGGCACTGCAGCAGGACCCCCGAGCCCACGCGGGCCGTGGTGGAGGGCGCCGTGGTCACCTGCAGCTGGGAACCTGCCCAGGGGAGAGGAAGCAGCCGTGAGACCCTGGGCTGGACCGGCGCAGAAGGGAGGCTGCCCAGGACTGCACGGCCCGCCCAGGCCCCGGCTGCCCCCACACTTGCACCAGGGAGCAGGGCCACGGGAAGGAGCAGGGGGACCAGGGCTGCATCTTTCCCCTGTCCTCATAGAGTCCTTGGCCCTGAAGCTAAAATGGCTCCCCGGCTGCTCCTCCCTGCTTTCGCTTTCACTTGGGAAGGAGCCAGGCCCCAGCTGGGATCAACCCAAAGGGGCTCCATCCTGTGCCAGGAGCTGAAATGTGTCAGGGACGGGGCCCGGACCTCCCCACAGCCCCATGGCTTTGAGGAGCAGAGGGGAGAGTCAGCCTGGGGTCTCCCCTGTCCTGGGAGCAGGAGCCCGGGGCAGACTCGGGGCTGGGGGGCCCTCAGGATCTGGCCCCTTCTGCTTCCTGCCCGGGGGGCTGCTCCCAGGGCCCCAGGGCTCCCGACAGCCAGACCTGCAGCCCCGGGCAGGGGAAGGTGCACAGCAGGAGGGGCCGCGTGTGCTTGGGGTCGGGTCCATCAGCTCCTCCATGTCTGTGTCCTGGGACCCCCCGGGCACTGTGGAGGGGGTGTCCTCTGCTGCTGGCCTCCACATGCCTGGGTGCACTTGTACAGCCCACGTGTGACACGGCTGCCCTGGGCGGCACCAGAGGCAAACACGGGCCACCGGGATTTCTGCTTCAGGCGTGTTCACGAGGCGGCACCGGCTGCCCCTGCACCGGGGCTGGACACGGCCGCCACAGCCCGGCCCTGCCCCCTCGCCCCAGCAGAGCAGGGGTCGCACTCACCTGCTGCCCCCAGGACGAGCAGAGGCAGGAGCAGGCCCCCGAGGCGGGGAGCCCAGGCCTCCCTCCGTCCCCCCACAGCCGCCATCTCCTCTCCTGCGAGGCAGCGTGGGTCCCTGGGCCGTCGCTTTGTACTTTCACCTTCCCTGTGTGGGAGGGAGGAGCTGGGAGAAGGGGCCAAAGTGCAGCGCGAAGCCGGAGCTGCTCCTGCCCCACCCCACGGGGCTGCAGGAGCTGGGGCCAGCCCTGCCTGTGGCCCTGGGGAGAGCAGGGGAGGGTCGGCCCCGAGCTCTGCACGGCGTGAAGGCCCGTAGGGTAAGACTGGTCCTTGCTTGCACTACAAATAAACAAGACTCATGTGATTTCCCAGAACTAGAAATGACGCAGGTACAATTGTGGAGAGAGTCTTGCCAGGAGCTGTGACCGGCTGCGGCAGAGGCACCAAAGAGAAAGGCAGCGTCTGACTTTGGAGCGCAGGACTAAGCAGGTGCGGAGCCCCTCGCACGTACTGCGGTGCGCCCACTCCCTCGTGCTGCTCGGGGAAATCCTCTCTGCACCTGATTGCAGCACGGAGACATTTCCCAGCACAACGTGACCAGGAGCAATGCCCTGCGGCACTGACATGCTCCTGCACGCACACAGCACTCCTCTTTTCAGTCTTGCTTTGCTGCTTTCAAGGCAGCGTGGGCTGCGTGAGGAAAAGGCAGTCCTATGGTGCAATAATGCCATCTCAGGAGAGAGTCACTATTTCCACCTACTGATCCTCATGCTTGGGTCAGACAGGACCTCAACAGATCACCGAGTCCGAGCCCTGCCCCGGCAGGAAGGAGTGCTGGGCTCAGATGACCCCGACCACATTGCTGAAGACAGAGGGGATGACGTACAAACTCAAAATGAAGCCTTACACTTGTATATGGGGCAGGAGGTGGGAGTCCAGCGCCCCAGCTCGCGGTTCCCCGGGGGAGGAGCAGGGCCAGCCTCCCCCTCACGTCTCCCCACATGGAGCCCCCACCTGGGGCACCCACAGCCCAGCCCTGCGTGGGGCAAGGGCAGCGCTTGGGCCAGAGGGAAGCCGCAGCGGTGGCAGGGAGGGACCGGGACACGTGCACCCCCAGCCCGGGCTCCAGGGCAGGGGACTCCTGGGCTTGCCCATCTGCCCACCCGCCCCTCCTGTCCTTCCCCCGCTGGGTCAAGTCTGGCCTCACCCCACTTCCAGAGCGGGCCCGGGGCAACTGCTCTGAGCCGCTGTCCGTGTATTGCAGAAGCAGCCCCCAGCCTTGTCCGTGGAGCAGCACGGCAGTGCAGCAAACCTCTGCAGTGCTGGGCACAATCACTGTAGCCAGTGTGGGGTGACACACTTGATGTACAGCCTCCTGGGAATCAGGGTCATAGGCCAATGGGAAGGGACAAGTCCAGGTAAATCGGCATTCCCAGGAGAACAACACACACGTAGAGGGCAAGTGAAGAAGTAGTGGGCAAGTGAAAAAGTAGTCGTGCTCTGCTAGTAAGGGCAGTAACTCCTGCGATGGTGTCGACACGGAGTTCTGCCAGGGCCCCTGCCCGGGGGGCGCAGCCTTCCCGGGTCTTGTCCGAGGCCTCCACCCAGACGGAGCCCTCGGGGGGGCTGCCGTCCTCCAACCCCCTGGCCTGCGGGAACTGCCCGGCAAGGTCTGGGGGGGCAGGTACTGGGGACTCCTGCACCTGTCCTGTAGGTATCCGCCTTAGGACCCTGAAGGAACGGGTGCGGGGGCTCCTGGAGGAGGTTAGCAGGCTGAGGGGAATCCGCAAGGCAGAGGAGGAAATTGATAGGTATTTTCTTTCTCTGCAGGGTGGTACGACCGAGGAGAGGGCAGCCCGGGATGAGCCCTCCACTGCTGAGTGGCAGACGGTCTCCCGCGCCAGGGCTATTAACCATGTTGCGGCACCAGTTCCTCCTGTCCATCTGGAGAGCAGGTACGAGGCCCTGGCAGCCCTGGAGGAGGAGGGAGCAGTGGAAGATTCCAGGGAGGAGACTTTGTGCACACAATGTCCTGTGCGGGCAGCGGGAGTCAAGAGGCCTAAGAGGAGGAAGCGTCGCGTCATCGTGATTGGTGACTCCATCCTGAGAGGTACGGAGGGCCCCATCTGTCGCCAGGATCCCTCAGCACGTGAGGTCTACTGCCTGCCTGGAGTGAAGATTCAGGATGTGAAGGGGATGCTCCAGTCCATCATCCAGCCCACCGATTATTACCCCATGGTCCTTGTCCATGTGGGTACTAATGATGCGGCCAGGAGAGCCCCTGATCGCCTGATGGAGGACTACCATGCTCTGGGAGGCGTGCTGAGGGAGATGGGCGCACAGGCGGTCTTCTCTTCCATCCTGCCAGTGAGCGGTCGAGGCAGACGTCACGAGATGTGCATTGCGGAGACCAACTGGAGGCTACAGGAATGGTGCTTCGAGGCGGGCTTTGGCTTCCTCAGCCATGACCGGCACATCGTGATGAGAGACATGCTGGGATGGGATGGGCTCCACTTTTCCCCTAAAGGTAAGCGTGTGTTCTCTTCCAGGTTGGTGATCCTCCTTTGGCGGGCTTTAAACTAGGCTCGTCGGGGGAGGGGGAAGATGAGGGCGGAGGAGACGATGAACTACCAGGCCCAGCAACAGCCAGCGAGCCCAGACCAATGGTCAAAAGGGAGAAACAGGTAAGTGATGGGGGACGGGGCATTGCTGAGACTAGGGGGTCAGTGGGCACAACCGTTGGAGGCCTCAAATGCCTCTACACGAATGCTCGAAGTATGGGGAAGAAGCAGGAGGAACTCGCCCTCCTCCTAGCTGTCACCAGCCCTGACATAGTGGGGATCACAGAAACGTGGTGGGACTCATCGCATGACTGGGCGGTGAGTGTCAAGGGCTATAGGCTATACAGGAGGGACAGGATAGGAAGGAAAGGTGGGGGAGTAGCACTCTACATCAAGGAGGAATATACTTCCTCGTTAATTAGCAAGGGGGTAGAGGGGGGCACTCTGAGGTGCTCTGGGTTAGAGTAAAAGGCAGTCCAGGGGAGAGAGACTTAACGGTGGGAGTCTACTACAGACCTCCCAACCAGGGAGAAGAGCTCGACCAGGAATTCTTAGGTCAGCTCACAGAGGCAGTGAGGGCTAAGGATGTGGTCATCATGGGGGACCTGAACTTCCCAGACATCTGCTGGGAAGAGCAGTAAGCCAAGTCTGACCGCTCACGTCGGTTCTTAGCCAGAGTGCAGGACCTCCATCTAACCCAGGAGGTGCACAGCCCCACCAGGGGAGACGCCGTGCTGGACCTGGTGCTGGCCACGGGTGACGACCTGGTGAGGGGGCTGCGGGTGATGGGCCACCTGGGAGACAGTGATCATCGCTTGCTGGAATTCACCATCCAGTGTAAGGTGGCAAAGGGCTGCAGCAAGGCAACAGCCCTAGACTTTAGGAGGGCTGACTTCAACAAGCTAAGGAGGATCGTTGGGGAAGCGCTGAGGACCCAGAGGGGAAGGGAGCCAGATGTCCAAGGTGAGTGGTTGCTCCTTAAGGAGACGATCCTCCATGCCCAAAGGGAGGTAATCCCAACAAGGGTCAAAGGGAGCAGGAGGGCACATAAACCCCCATGGCTCACTAGGAGCATCCGGGAATGTCTCCTTGCTAAAAGGGCGGCATACACCCAGTGGAGGGATGGGGTCATCACCAAGAAGGACTATGTTACAGTCGCCTGAGGATGTAGGGGGGCAGTCAGGAAGGCCAAGGCAGAGATGGAGATAGGACTCGCTTCCCGGATTAAGGACAATAAGAAGTCCTTCTTCAAATACATAGGGGGTAAAAAGAGGGTCCCAGGTAATGTGGGGCCCCTGAAGGACACGATGGGCAACTTAGTCATCATGCCAGATGACAAAGCTAACATATTTAACGATTTCTTTGCCTCTGTCTTCCTAAGTAGGGACCAGTTCAGCCACCTCCCTGCTGGGCCCCCCCGGGCCCCGGGAGAGACACGCCTGGGCCAGGGGTTAGCGAGGAGTTAGTTAGGGTACTTCTGGAGAGGCTGGACGTGTTCAAGTCCGCTGGTCCGGACGATCTTCACCCTAGGGTTCTACAGGAACTGGCCGAGGTCATTGCGGGACCCCTGGCGCGGCTCTATGAGCACTCGTGGTGCTCTGGCAAGGTGCCGGAGGACTGGAAGAGGGCGAATGTGGTCCCTATCTTCAAAAAGGGAAAAAAAGAGGACCCGGGAAATTACAGGCCAGTTAGTCTTACCTCAATCCCGGGTAAGCTCTTTGAAAAAATTCTCCTGGCACACATCCAGGAGGGCCTTGCGGGGGAATGCATGCTCAGGGGCAACCAACACGGGTTCATCAGTGGCAGGTCTTGTCAGACCAACCTGGTGGCCTTTTACGATCAGGTCACCAAATCATTAGACGCAGGGGTTGCTGTGGATGTAGTCTTTCTGGACTTCCGGAAGGCTTTCGACACTGTCTCTCACCCTGTCCTCATCAAAAAGCTGGGAGACTGTGGTGTCGATGCCCATACGGTCAAATGGTTGGAGGGCCGCACCCAGAGGGTGGTAGTGGATGGGTTCTTCTCGACCTGGAAGGACGTGGGCAGTGGGGTCCCGCAGGGCTCGGTCCTCGGGCCCGCACCGTTCAACATCTTCATCAGTGACTTGGATGAGGGGGTAGAAAGCACCCTGTTCAAGTTTGCTGATGACACTAAGATGTGGGGGGATGTGGGTGCACTAGAAGGGTGCAATAGGCTACAAGCTGACCTTGACAGGTTGCAACGGTGGGCGGATGAGAATAGGATGGGGTTTAACACTGATAAGTGCAAGGTGTTGCACATGGGGAGGAAGAACCGGCACCACACTTACAGGTTGGGGAACTCCCCTCTTGCCAGCACGGAGACGGAAAAGGATCTTGGAGTCGTCATTGACTCCACGATGAACATGGGCCGGCAGTGTGGGGAGGCAGTCAAGAAGGCCAACCGTACCCTGTCATGCATCCACAGATGCATCTCGAGCAGGTCCAGGGAGGTGATCCTCCCCCTCTATGCGGCACTGGTCAGGCCGCAGCTGGAGTACTGCGTCCAGTTCTGGGCGCCACACTTCAAGAGGGACGTGGACGATAGGGAAAGAGTCCAGAGGAGGGCCACTCGTATGATCAGGGGTCAGCAGGGCAGGCCTTATGAGGAGAGGCTACGGGACCTGAACCTGTTTAGCCTCCACAAGAGAAGGTTAAGGGGGGACCTTGTGGCCTGCTACAAACTGGTCAGGGGGGATCAGCAGGTATTGGGGGAGTCCCTGTTCCCCTGTGCGCTGCCAGGAGTGACCAGGAATAACGGTCACAAGCTGGCGGAGGGTAAGTTTAGATTAGATATTAGGAGGCGCTACTTCACAGTCAGGGCGGCTAGGGCCTGGAACCAGCTTCCAGGGGAAGTGGTGCAGGCTCCTAGCCTGGGGATTTTTAAAAGGAAGTTAGATGAGCACCTTGCCGGGGTCATCTGACCCGGTGCTCTTTCCTGCCAAGGCAGGGGGTCGGACTAGATGATCTACCTAGGTCCCTTCCGACTCTAGCTACTATGAAACTATGAAACTATGGGCAGTACTGCTGGGGTGCACACATTCAGCACATAGGATCCCCTGCCCACCTCTGGACATGTCCCCACGAGCCAGCCTTTAGTGCAGAGTCACTTGGTGGAAGTGTGTAGGTCGGGGATCACGCGCAGGCGGTTTGTGGCTCCTCTGTGCTGAGCAGAGGCTCGCCGTCGTCACGGCTTTCACCCCTCACTGGGGAAACAAGAACATACGCTGGGACCGGCAGGAAGGTACCGCTCGGCTTTGCTCCACTCCTCACCATGCGACATCCCTGCAGGGAGAGAGCCTGGCACGGAACGGGTGGGAGTAGGGATGGGCTGGGGCTGAGCCGGGCACCACGCAGGCTCCTCCGGCTCAGGTACATGCTCTGCTCCCCAGCCGTGTCAGGCGAGCTTCGCCTTCAACCCCAATGGCATCATTCTGAGAGCCCAGAGCCAGACACATCTAGAGCCCATTCCCTGCAGAGCCAGACACAGCCCAGTCCTGGGTGAGGGGCACCGCTATGCTCTGGGGGCAGCAAGATGGATGAAGAGAGGCAAGGCATGGAGTGGGACGTGGGTGGGGGTGGTGGGGGTGCATGGCAGGACGCCTGGCTTCTCCCTGCTCTGGGGCGTGGGGGTGGGCTGCAGCACGCCCGACCTCCCCTGTGCTGCAGGAGGGACCCGGGCAGTGCAGGATGGAGGCACCCAGGCAGGATGGGGCTGTGGAGATGCTGCTGGGCGGGGGCACCAACTTCCCTACTGAGTTCAGGGCCTGGGGGGGAAGGGGGCTGGGGGCCGGGGGCTGGGTGCCTGGATTCTGTCCCCTCTCTCGGGGGTGAGAGCAGGGGCCTGGGAGCCTGGACACCTGGGATCTCTAGCCAGGGCTGTGCAGGGAGCAGACATCCTGCATCTTGCACAGAGACCAGAGCGGCCGAGACGTCGATGCAGACGACACGCTGTGCAGGAATGACTGTGGTATGAACTGGTAAGCCTGGGACTGGGGACCGGCAGGGCCAATGGTGCTGCTGGGCCTGGCCAGAGGGTCTTGCCCCTTCACTCAGGTCAGAGCATTAGGGCGAAAGGGAACATGCCCTCTGCTCAGGCTGGCCTGGCCTGGGTCTGGGCTCTTTCCTGCTGCTCCAACCCCTCCCTATGACCCCCGAATCCCCTGCAGCTGGATGCGGGTGGCCGCAGCCCCCCTGCTGTCCCCAGGCAAGGACGGGGGTGAGGCCTGGGGGTGACGGCAGCTGTAGGAGGTGGCTGGAGGGTGGGGGTGTCTGGGCTGCTGGGGGCAGATCCTGCTGCCTCACGTGGGGTTGGGCTGGACGTGCCCCTGCGGGTCCTTCCAGCCCCCAGCTCTGGGATTTGGGGTGAGGAACCGAGGTATCTGGGAGCGGGCAGGGAGCTGCTTCTCCTGCACTCGCTGACTCTGGTGACCACTGCGTCCTCTCCCCATCTGCACCACAGCACTGGTGTCACTGGGGCCATCTCTGGTAGTGCTGTGGCCTGAGACACTGCGGCCGCGTGGGACACCACAGCTGGACAACACCACGGTGCCTTCCTCCAGTCCCCATCAGCAATGCAGGGCTCTGGTCTCTGCCTCATCAGAGCTGCTCTCGGGTTTTTTCTGGGTCCAAAAGAAGGGGAAAGGAGGAGGAGACACTTCCTGAGGTTCCTCGGGCCTGGGGCTGAGCACCGCTGTGCCGGGGTTGGACCTGGCTAGAGATCCCAGCATCCGGGTTCCCAGCCCCGCTGCCCTCAGCCCCGAGAGAGGGGACAGAGCCCCGCTGTCCAGCCCCGGTCCCCATCCACGTCCCCCCCCGAGGCCCTGAACTCAGTAGGAAGCTGGTGCATTTGGAAGAGAAAAAAAGGGCAGAGTGGGAAGATGCCCTCAGGCTGCAGCATCTCAGAGGGGGGGACAGGTCAGAGAGGAGTGAGGGCACCCCCCGCCCCCAGCCGGGCACCAGCCGGGAAGTCCTACAGCGTGGTGTCCGAGCTGCGCCTCCCCCCGGCGGGGCCCATGGACAATGGGGTCACGTCCCTGTGCCACGTGGAGCACGAGGCCCTGAAGGAGCCCAAGCCCTGGTCCAGCGGGCGGCTGCAGCTCCAAGGCAGGACAGCGCGGGGTGAGGGGAGGCATGGAGCATCCATCCCGAAGGCCCGCTGGGAATGTGGACTCCCGTCATGGCCCAGTCCCACGCAGTGACATGTGTGTCCCGGGGTGGGGGTGCTACCACCCTGTCACAGGAGTGTCTCCGCTGGAGATTTTCTGTTGGTCCCCCGCATGGCTGCTGCCCCCTCCTCCTGGGCAGTCCTAACTTATATAGCCCCTGTGACCTCATTCCCCTGGTCCAGTGGAGGCCAGCTCCGGTTGGCTGTCAGCCAACCAATTTGAAATGCATCACTAGTTGCTGGGCAGACTCCAGCCCCCCAGGCAGAAGCCCCTCACCCAGATAGCTCATACCAGTCCTGTAGGCAGAGGGAGCAGGTTCCCCCTCCCTCAGGACTGTAGCCAGCTCAGGTTACCTAAAGAGAGAGGGTAAGGTGTGTCTCCTCTGCTGGGCCCGTCCTATCACACTGTCACAGCACAGAGATTTTGGGGAGAAACAAAGGTGGCTTCCTGCCACTATCAGTAGGGTCAGAAGGGACTTGAGCAGATCATCAAGTCCGGCCCCCTGCCATGGGCAGGAAAGAGTACTGGGGTCAAACGAGCCAGGCTAGGTGATTTTCCAGGCTCCTTTTGAAGACCCCCAGGGTAGGAACCAGCACCACTTCTCTTGGAAGTTCATTCCAGATCCTAGCCGCCCTGACCATGAAGTCGCGTCTCCTGACGTCTAGCCTGAACCTGCTCTCTGTCAACTTATGGCTGTTATTCCTTGTTACTCCTGGCGGTGCTCAGGGGAGCAGGGACTCTCCCAGTGCCTGCTGGTCTCCCTTGGCCAGTTTGTAGATGGCCACCAGATCCCCCCTCAGCCTTCTCTTGTGGAGGCTGAACAGGTTCAGGTCCCATTGCTTCTCCTCGTAGGGCCTGCCCTGCTGCCCCCTGACCATACGAGTGGCCTCCTCTGGGCCCTCTCCGTGCTGTCCACATCCCTCCTGAAGTGCAGCACCCAGACCTGGACGCAGTCCTCCAGCTGCAGCCTGACCAGTGCCGCATAGAGGGGGAGGATCACCTCCCTGGACCTGCTTGAGATGCATCTGTGGATGCATGACAAGGTGCGGTTGGCCTTCCTGACCGCGTCCCCACACTGCCGGCCCATGTTCATCTCGGCATCAATGATGACTCCGAGATCCCTTTCTGCCTCTGTACTGACGAGAAGGGAGCTCCCCAGCCTGTAGGTATGGTGCCGGTTCTTCCTCCCCAGGTGCAGCACCTTGCACTTGTCGGTGTTGAATCCCATCCTATTCTCATCCGTTGTAACCTGTCTAGGTCCAATTGCAGCCTATTCCTTCCTTCCAGTGTGCCCACATCCCCCCACGTCTTAGTGTTATCAGCAAATTTGAACAGGTGCTTTTTACCCCCTCGTCCAAGTCGCTGATGAAGATGTTGAACAGTGCGGGCCCGAGGACCAAGCTCTGCAGGACCCCACTGCCCACGTCCTTCCAGGTCGAAAATGACCCGTCGACCAGCGCTCTCTGGGTGCGGCCCTCCAGCCAGTTGGCAACCTGTCTGACTGTGTGGGTGTTGACGCCACAGCCCCCTAGTTTTTTAATGAGAATGGGATGACAGACAGTGTCGAAGGCCTTCTGGAAGTCCAGAAAGACGATGTCCACTGCAATGCCTGCATCCAAGAATTTGGTGATCTGATCGTACAAGGCCACCAGGTTGGTCTGACAGGACTTGCCTCTAATGAACCCATGCTGGTTGCCCCTAAGCATAATCTCCCCTGCTGGGCCCTTGCAGATGTGCTCCTGGATAATTTTCTCAAAGAGCTTCCCCAGGACTGAGGTAAGAGTAACAGGCCTGTAGTTTCCTGGGTCCTCTCTCTCCCTTTTCTGAAAATGTGGACCACATTGGCCCTCTTCCAGGCCTCTGGTACGACACCAGAGCACCACGACTGCTCGTACAGCCGTGCCAGGGGTCCCGCAATGACCACAGCCAAGTCGCTTGGCACTCGGGGGTGGAGATCGTCTGTACCGGCTGATTTGAAGACATCCAGTCCCTCCAGAAGTTCCCTAACTAGTTCCGCACTAACCCTTGGCCTAGGTGTGCCTCCCCTCGGTCTGTTGGGGATCCCACTGAAGGGGATGCCCCAGTCCCTGCTCAAAAAGATGGAGGCAAAGAAATTGTTAAAGAGGTTAGCTTTGCCTTCTGGTGTGACCACCACATTTCCTAGTGTATCCTGCAGTGGTCCTACATTACCTGGTACCTTCTTTTTACCCCCTCTGGATTTAAAAAAGGACTTCTTGTTGTCCTTGATCCAGGTCGCTAGTCCCAGTCCCATCTCCGCCTTGGCCTTCCTAACAGCCCCCCTACAATCCTGAGCAACAGAGGTATAGTCCTCTCTGGTGATGGCCCCTCCCTTCCATTGGGTGTAGGCCTCCTTTTTAGCTTTGAGACAGTCATGGATGCTTTTGGTGACCCATGGGGGCTTTTGAGCACTCTTGCCTCCTTTGATCTACATGGGGATTGTCACCCTTTGGGCTTGGAGGAACATCTCCTTAAGGAACGACCACCCTTCCTGGACTCCCAACTCCCCAGTGAGACTTACAGCTGCAGACACTTGCTACTTGCTGGTACAGGAGCCCGGGATTGTGATCCCAGGCTTCCTCTGGACCATTAATAAGGCCTGATAGGATCTGATTCTGGATCCCACAATCACACGTCCTGCCATGCATGTGTTGCATGGCGGGAGGCATGATTGTGTGGATCACGCACATCCCATCCCATCCCATCCTATCATGCCTTTATCTGAATGTCTAGAGCGACTCTAAAACAGAGCTGAATCTCTCCCCGCAAACCCAAGATCCCAATGCCTGTCCACAGGCAATGAGAAATGAGGTAGCAGAAGGCACACCTACCATCCTGCTGCCCACTGGGGCCCACAACAAGGCTCCCAAGCCGGACATCGAGATTATATTTACAGGCATTTGCACACCTGGTCCCACGGGCAGACACAGCCACCACCACGTGGATGCAGAGCTGTGCACTATTGTTGGGTTCACTGCTGCAGCCGTGTTGGCAGAACATGAAACGCACCTTGGGAAAGCATGAGCCAGAGAAGGAATTGCTGCTGTGCCTTTCTCTGCCATCTGTGGGGTGGCTTCTGGGTGTTTTTAAAAAAACAAAAAGCAGGAAATATGTGCTTACACTCTTTCCTCAGGCCTCTGAAGTCAGGGGCAACTTCCATAGACTTCAGGAGAACCAAATTATGGTCAAAGTTTGCTACATAGACAAGATCGAAGCTGGTAACGTATTTTAATATCCTCCGAGAAGCTTGCCAATGGGACAGCAAAAGACAACAGCGGTCAGAAATATTATAGCAATGACATTGGTAAATGCTGAATGTAAGGAATTCGCTGCTGGCTGGTCTTGCAGTAGATGGAGTTTTGTGATTGCGAGGCCTGAGAAAGAAACAGCACGAAAATGGGGAGAGAAGAAAGAAGTGAAGCAGAAGAAGGAACGA
>NC_143398.1:681907-714273 GCF_052110815.1 Crocodylus siamensis | reverse complement strand
CCTGCATCCACAGATGCATCTCGAGCAGGGCCAGGGAGGTGATCCTCCCCCTCTATGCGGCACTGGTCAGGCCGCAGCTGGAGGACTGCGTCCAGTTCTGGGCGCCGCACTTCAGGAGGGATGTGGGCAGCATGGAGAGGGTCCAGAGGAGGCCACTCACATGGGCAGGGGTCAGCAGGGCAGGCCCTACGAGGAGAGGCGACAGGACCTGAACCTGTTCAGCCTCCACAAGAGAAGGCTGAGGGGGGATCTGGTGGCCGTCTACAAACTGGCCAAGGGAGACCAGCAGGCACTGGGAGAGTCCCTGCTCCCCCGAGCACCACCAGGAGTAACAAGGAATAACAGCCATAAGTTGACAGAGAGCAGGTTCAGGCTAGACATCAGGAGACACGACTTCACGGTCAGGGCGGCTAGGATCTGGAATGAACTTCCAAGAGAAGTGGTGCTGGTTCCTACCCTGGGGGTCTTCAAAAGGAGGCTGGAAAATCACCTAGCCTGGCTCGTTTGACCCCAGTACTCTTTCCTGCCCATGGCAGGGGGCCGGACTTGATGATCTGCTCAAGTCCCTTCTGACCCTACCGATAGTGGCAGGAAGCCCCCTTTGTTTCTTCCCAAAATCTCTGTGCTGTGACAGTGTGATAGGATGAGCCCAGCAGAGGAGACACACCTTACCCTCTCTCTTTAGGTAACCTGAGATGGCTGCAGTCCTGAGGGAGGGGGAACCTGCTCCCTCTGCCTACAGGACTGGTATGAGCTATCTGGGTGAGGGGCTTCTGCCTGGGGGGCTGGAGTCTGCCCAGCACCTAGTGATGCATTTCAAATTGGTTGTCTGACAGCCAACCGGAGCTGACTTCCACTGGACCAGGGGAATGAGGTGACAGGGGCTATATAAGTTAGGACTGCCCAGGAGGAGGGGGCAGCAGCCATGCGGGCGACCAACAGAAAAGCTCCAGCGGAGACACTCCTGTCACAGGGCGGTAGCACCCCCGCCCCGGGACACACATGTCACTGCGTGGGACTGGGCCACGATGGTAATCCACATTCCCAGCGGGCCCTTGGGATGGATGCTCCATGCCTCCCCTCACCCCGCGCTGTCCTGCCTTGGAGCCACAGCCGCCCACTGGACCAGGGCTTGGGCTCCTTCAGGGCCTCGTGCTCCACGTGGCACAGGGACGTGACTCCATTGTCCACGAGCCCCGCCGGGGGGAGGCGCAGCTCGGACACCACGCTGTAGGACTTCCCGGCTGGTGCCTGGCTGGGGGCGGGGGGTGCCCTCACTCCTCTCTGGCCCGTCCCCCCCCCGTGATGCTGCAGCCCAAGGGCATCTTCCCATTCTGCCCTTTTTTTCTCTTCCAAATGCACCAGCTTCCTACTGAGTTCAGGGCCTCGGGGGGACGTGGATGGGGACCGGGGCTGGACAGCGGGGCTCTGTCCCCTCTCTCGGGGGTGAGGGCACCAGGGCTGGGAACCCGGATGCTGGGATCTCTAGCCAGGTCCAACCCCGGCACAGCGGTGCTCAGCCCCAGGCCCGAGGAACCTGGGAAGTGTCACCTCCTCCTTTCCCCTCCTTTTCGACCCAGAAAAAACCCAAGAACAGCTCTGATGAGGCAGAGACCCGAGCCCTGCATTGCTGATGGGGACTGGAGGAAGGCACCGTGGTGTTGTCCAGCTGTGGTGTCCCACGTGGCCGCAGCGTCTCAGGCCACAGCACTACCAGAGATGGCCCCAGTGACACCAGTGCTGTGGTGCAGACGGGGAGAGGACGCAGTGGTCAGCAGAGTCAGCGAGTGCAGAAGAAGCAGCTCCCTGCCCACTCCCAGATACCTCGGTTCCTCACCCCAAATCCCAGAGCTGGAGGCTGGAAGGACCCCCAGGGGCGCGTCCAGCCCATCCCCCACGTGAGGCAGCAGGATCTGCCCCCAGCAGCCCAGACACCCCCACCCTCCAGCCACCTCCTACAGCTGCCGTCACCCCCAGGCCTCACCCCTGTCCCTGCCTGGGGACAGCAGGGGGGCTGCGGCCACCCACATCCAGCTGCAGGGGATTCGGGGGTCATAGGGAGGGGTTGGAGAAGCAGGAAAGAGCCCAGACCCAGGCCAGGCCAGCCTGAGCAGAGGGCATATTCCCATCTGCCCTAATGCTCTGACCTGAGTGAAGGGGCAAGACCCTCTGGCCAGGCCCAGCAGCACCATTGGCCCTGCCGGTCCCCAGCCCCAGGCTTACCAGTTCATACCACAGTCATTCCTGCACAGCGTGTCGTCTGCATCGACGTCTCGGCCGCTCTGGGCTCTGTGCAAGATGCAGGATGTCTGCTCCCTGCACAGCCCTGACTAGAGATCCCAGGTGTCCAGGCTCCCAGCCCCCTGCTCTCACCCCCGAGAGAGGGGAGAGAATCCGGGCACCCAGCCCCCAGCCCCCATCCCACTCCCCCCCCGAGGCCCTGAAGTCAGTAGGGAAGTTGGTGCCCCCCGCCCCAGCAGCATCTCTACAGCCCCGTCCTGCCCGGGCGCCTCCATCCCGCACTGCCCGGGTCCCTCCTGCAGCACAGGGGAGGTCGGGGGTGCTGCAGCCCGCCCCCACGCCCCAGAGCAGGGACAAGCCAAGCGTCCTGCCATGCGCCCCCACCGCCCCCACCCACATCCCACTCCATGCCTTGCCTCTTCTTCATCCATCTTGCCACCCCCAGAGCACAGCGGTGCCCCTCACCCAGGACTGGGCTGTGGCTGGCTCTGCGGGGAATGGGCTCTAGATGTGGCTGGCTCTAGGCTCTCAGAATGATGCCATTGGGGTTGAAGGCGAAGCTCGCCTGACGCGGCTAGGGAGCAGAGCATGTACCCGAGCCGGAGGAGCCTGCGTGGTGCCCGGCTCAGCCCCAGCCCAGCCCCACTCCCGCCCGCCCCGTGCCAGGCTCTCTCCCTGCGGGGATGTCGCACGGTGAAGAGTGGAGCAAAGCCAAGCGGTACCTTCCTGCCGGTCCCAGCATATGTTCTTGTTTCCCCAGTGAGGGGTGAAAGCCATGACGACGGCGAGCCTCTGCTCAGCACAGGGAGCCACAAACCGCCTGTGCGTGATCCCCGACCTACACACTTCCACCAAGTGACTCTGCACTAAAGGCTGGCTCGTGGGGACATGTCCAGAGGTTGGCAGGGGACCCTATGTGCTGAATGTGTGCACCCCAGCAGTACTGCCCACCACTTGTTCACTTGCCCTCTACGTGTGTGTTGTTCTCCTGGGAAGGCCGATTTACCTGGACTTGTCCCTTCCCGTTGGCCTGTGACCCCGATCCCCAGGAGGGCATACATCAAGTGTGTCACCCCCCGCACTGCCTGCAGTGATTGTGCCCAGCACTGCAGAGGTTTGCTGCACTGCCGTGCTGCTCCACAGACAAGGCTGGGGGCTGCTTCTGCAATACATGGACAGCGGCTCAGAGTAGTTGCCCACGGCCCGCTCTGGAAGTGGGGTGAGGCCAGACTGGACCCAGCGGGGGAAGGACAGGAGGGGCGGGCGGGCAGACGGGCGAGCCCAGGAGTCCCCTGCCCTGGAGCCCGGGCTGGGGGTGCATGTGTCCCCGTCCCTCCCTGCCACCGCTGCGGCTTCCCTCTGGCCCAAGCGCTGCCCTTGCCCCACGCAGGGCTGGGCTGTGGGTGCCCAGGCGGGGGCTCCGTGTGGGGAGACGTGAGGGGGAGGCTGGCCCTGCTCCTCCCCCGGGGAACCGTGAGCTGGGGCACCGGACTCCCGCCTTCTGCCCCATATACAAGTGTAAGGCTTCATTTTGACTTTGTACGTCATCACCTCTGTCTTCAGCAATGTGGCCGGGGTCATCTGAGCCCAGCACTCCTTCCTGCCTGGGCAGCGCTCGGACTCCATTATCTGCTGCTGTCCTGTCTGACCCAAGCATGAGGATCAGCGGGTGGAAACAGTGACTCCCTCCTGAGATGGCATTATTGCACCATAGGACTGCCTTTTCCTCACGGAGCCCACGCTGCCTTGAAAGCAGCAAAGCAAGATAGAAAAGAGGAGTGCTGTGTGTGTGCAGGAGCGTGTCAGTGCCGCAGGGCATTCCTCCTGGTCACTTTGTGCTGGGAAATGTCTCCGTGCTGCAATCGGGTGCAGAGAGGATTTCCCCGAGGAGCACGAGGGAGTGGGCGCATCGCAGTACGTGCGAGGGGCTCCGCACCTGCTTAGTCCTGCGCTCACAAAGTCAGACGCCGCCTTTCTCTTCGGTGCCTCTGCCGCAGCCGGTCACGACTCCCGGGAAGACTCTCTCCACAATTGTAACAGTGTAATTTCTAGTTCTGGGGAATCACGCAAGTCTTGTTTAATTGTAGTGCAAGCAAGGACCAGTCTTACCCTACGGACCTTCACGCCGTGCAGAGCTCGGGGCCGACCCTCCCCTGCTCCTCCCAGGGCCACAGGCAGGGCTGGCCCCGGCTCCTGCAGCCCCGTGGGGTGGGGCAGGACCAGCTCCGGCTTCGCGCTGCACCTTGGCCCCTTCTCCCAGCTCCTCCCTCCCACACAGGGAAGGGGAAAGCACAAAGCCACGGCCGAGGGACCCACGCTGCCTCGCAGGAGAGGAGATGGCGGCTGTGGGGGGAGAGAGGGAGGCCTGGGCCCCGCGCCTCGGGGGCCTTCTCCTGCCTCTGCTCGTCCTGGGGGCAGCAGGTGAGTGCGACCCCTGCTCCGCTGGGGCGAGGGGGCAGGGCCGGGCTGTGGTGGCCGTGTCCAGCCCCGGTGCAGGGGCAGCCGGTGCCGCCTCGTGAACACGCCTGGAGCAGAAATCCCGGTGGCCCGTGTTTGCCTCTGGTGCCGCCCAGGGCAGCCGTGTCACACGCGGGCTGTACAAGAGGACCGAGGGGTGTGGAGGCCAGCAGCAGAGGACACCCCCTCCGCAGTGCCCGGGGGTCCCAGGACACAGACCTGGAGGAGCTGATGGACCCAACCCCAAGCGCACACGGCCCCTCCTGCTGTGCACCTTCCCCTGCCCGGGGCTGCGGGTCTGGCTGTCGAGAGCACTGGGGCCCTGGGAGCAGCCCCCAGGCAGGGAGCGGGGGGGTGGATCACGAGGGCCCCCCAGCCCCGAGCCTGCCCCGGGCTCCTGCTCCCAGGACAGGGGAGGCCCCGGGCTGACTCTCCCCTCCGCTCCTCAGAGCCACGGGGCTGTGGGGAGGGCCGGGCCCCGTCCCTGACACATTTCAGCTCCTGGCACAGGATGGAGCCCCTTTGGGTTGATCCCAGCTGGGGCCTGGCCCTTCCCAAGTGAAAGCGAAAGCCAGAGAGGACCTGCCGGGAATCCATTTTAGCTTCAGGGCCAAGGACTCTGTGAGGACAGGGGGAAAGATGCAGCCCTGGGCCCCCTGCTCCTTCCCGTGGCCCTGCTCCCTGGTGCAGGTGTGGGGGCAGCCGGGGCCTAGGCGGGCCATGCAGTCCTGGGCAGCCTCCCCCCTGCAATGCTCAGCCCCACAGGGTCTCACGGCTGCTCCCTCTCCCCCGGGCAGGTTCCCAGCTGCAGGTGACCACGGCGCCCTCCTCCACGGCCCACGTGGGCTCGGGGGTCCTGCTGCAGTGCCGGTTCGAAGTCGGGGGGCCAGTGGCCCTGGACGCCTTGCAGGTGACGTGGTATTTCTGGGAGGACAAGGTGGCCTGGTACGACCGGGGCAGGAATCAAGACCATCCCAGAGCCAGCCTGCCGCTGGAGAAGGAGCTGGAGAGCGGAGATGCCTCCCTGTCACTGGCCGTGGTGACCGTGCCAGATGGGGGCTTGTACCGGTGTGTTGTGGCGTACGGGACGCAGCAGCACTATGGGGAGACCACCCTGCACCTACTCGGTGAGGACTGGAGAGGGACCACGGGGTGGTTGTGGCTGGGTTGGGACCAGGTGTGGGCAGGTGAGTGGGAGAGATGAAAACCACAAACCTGAACCATGTGTAGGTGAGGTGGTGAATGAGCAATGCTCTTCAGGCCCCAGGGGACTCTTTCCTGTGGTCATGTTCAACACCACCCATGGGCAGG
Organism: Crocodylus siamensis; assembly: GCF_052110815.1. Taxonomy (NCBI): domain Eukaryota; kingdom Metazoa; phylum Chordata; order Crocodylia; family Crocodylidae; genus Crocodylus; species Crocodylus siamensis. Next base: position 708,264 of record NC_143398.1, on the reverse strand, counting down.
GCCAATGGCCTCGTCCCAGGAGCAGTGGGAAGCCTTATGCAATGGGCAGACGGCCTGGCGTACAGTGCTGGGATGGGCAGTGCTGTCCTGACGGCAGTGACGCCTGCCTGGGGGTCTGTCCCTTCAGCACTGGGGCTCCCACAGGGCCCAGACCTCACGTGGCCTCAGTGGGTCAGTGCCAGCCTGACCCAAATGGTGGAAGGACACATGCCCCACCCTGGGGTGTGTGGTGGGCCAGTAGGGGGTGCACCTGTGTTGAGCTGCCCACCTCCCTGCGCCCAACCACCTTCCAGGCTCCGAGTGCCTCCCTAGGGTGCCTTACATCCAGCTGAACCCCTTCCTGGAGCACCCTTACTCGCCTGGGGGTAATGTAGATGCCACCACCCTGAGAATGGACTGTCTCAGCCCTGTGTCCTCGGGGAAACACAGGCCTAACAGTCCTAAGGGTACTCGACCCAGTACAGGCACTTGGGGCACTTCCCCAAGTCGGGGGCTAAAAAGGAAAGTCTCCCTTAGTTTGCAGACCTAAGGGGCCCCTTAGGCATAATTTAGACGCACCGCTCAAGAAGCCTCCTACACCGGTCACAAAGGAGATTACAGGAGTAGGGTGAAAATAGGGTACAAGATAGAGCAATATCATAGAAATCCCATCGAGCAAAGCAGTCTGGCCGAGGTAGCCTTTTGATCACGTGTATGAGTTACTGCAAGCTAGATATCTACCCAGATCTCGAGTAGCTTACTCACAAGCGTCATCCCGAGGCTGTTGTTCCCCTGGTCCCATGGAGGCCAGCTCCTGTTGGCTGTCGGCCAACAAATTTGAAATCCATCACCAGTTGCCAAGGCAGACTCTAGCCCCCCAGGTAGATGCCCCTCACCCAGGTGGCTGATACCAGTCCCATAGGCAGAGGGAGCAGGTTTCCCCTCCCTCAGGACTGGAGCCAGCTCCGGTTCCCTGAAGAGGTAGGGTAAGAGTGTGCCTCCTCTGCTGGGCCCATCCTCATCACATCATCACAGCACAGAGATTTTGGGGAGAAACAAAGGTGGCTTCCTGCCACAGGGTGCACACAGCGCACTGACTCTGTTTTCCAGCCGCCCCGACCATCTCCATCCCGAGAAAACCAGTCGTGGCTGATGCTGAGACCTCCCTCCTGTGCCACGTGGGGCGGTTCTTCCCCGGGGACGTGAATGTGGTGTGGCTGAGAGACGGGCAGGTCCTGAAGGGCTCCACCCGCTCCAGCCCCCAGAGGAACCCGGACGGGACCTTCAACCTCACCCTGACCTACACCTTCACCCCCCCCCGCAGCGACGGGGGGAGTGTCTTCTCCTGCCGCGTCCGCCATGCGGCTCTGGAGCAGCCGATGCAGGAGGACGTCGCCCTGGATATCGTAGGTGAGGTCCCTCGCCCCCTCCCCAAGGTAGCACAGAGCTGCAGGCAGTGCTCAGATGCAGACCAGCATGGTCTGGGGCTGCATTAGGCAGCAGTAATGCTCCTTCCCTCCCAGAGGATGTGGAGCAATGAAGACCATTAGGACACCGGCCTGGAGGGGCGTCCCGGGCTGCTGCATCCCTGCCCCTGCATTCCCGGTGCATGGGTGGCCGCAGGGATCCCCAGCATCCCAGAGCAAACCCTGGCCCACGACTGTGAGGGCAGCAGCTGGGGCACAAAGGTGCCAGACCTGCAGCCGGAGGGGAGGGGGTGATTCCAGGTTGGGGCTGGCCTGGGGGTCTTGGGCAAGACCCTGCTCCCTTCAGAGCGATGCTGCGAGCTGAGCTCTGTCTTGTTCTCTCCTCTGGCGACCGAGCGCAGCAGCGGATCAGACTGGTGCTGTTGTCGGAGCCATCCTGGGGGTCCTGATCGGAGCAGGAGCCGCGGCTGCTGCAGCCATTTACTTCAAGAAGAGGAGAAGAAAAGGTAGAGTGGGAAGTCGGGCTGCAGGGTCACACAGGGAGGGGATGGACCAGAGAGCGGGGAGGTGACAGAGAAGGAACAAGCACACTTGGTGCCGGAGAGGCCATTCCCGCAGGGGGAACTGGCTCTCCCCAGGCAGGTTTCATCCTGCGGTTCCCTCCCCCGGGCTCAGACTGGGGACGCATCCACCAGATGATCCCAGGCTGACCCATGTCCTGTGTGTTGGTTGCTTGGCCCCCAGGCTGGGCGGTCTCCTACAATGTCACAGAGGTGCAGGTGCCGGCGCGGTGCCTGCTGGGCCAGGAGCTGACCCTGCGCTGCTCCATGGAGGGGACGGTCCCCGAGGACGTGGCCGTGACGTGGGAGAGGATCCACAGCGAGGACAGGACGGTGCCGGAGAGCGCTGGGGACCAAGAGAGCCCCGAGCACCAGCCGCTGATCCCCGCCCTCCCCCCGGGCTGGGGAGTGACAGAGGAGAGAGCCGGGACCCGCCTCACGTCCTCCCTGACCTTCACCCCCACGGTACAGGACGACGGGGCGCGGGTCCGGTGCCTCTTCCTCCACGAGGGCAAACGGATCCGAGAGGAACGAGTGTCCCCGGAGATCCGGGTGTGGGGTGAGTGCCCAGCGCCCCGATGCCACCTCCGGGTGCAGCCGGGGCCTGATTCTGTCAGGGGGATGGAGCTGGGGATTGCTAACCCAGCCGGCTGTCTCCCCAGCCCGGCCGCAGGTGTCGGAGATCCAGGTGTTGCCCGAGTGGGACCCCCGCGACAAGGTGCCGTTCGCTGTCCAGCTCCACAACTTCTACCCCCGGGAGGTGCCCCCGATCCAGTGGGGCTGGGACGGGGACGGGAGCTGGGGGGCAGACCCCGCGCAGATAGACAGGAACGCGGACGGCACGTTCACCGTGACGAGCGTCTGGAGAGTGCCCAGCCGGAGCCTGACCCGGCCGGAGCTGCGCGTGCGAGTGTGCGTCCAGCACGGCCCCGGAGAGCCCCCGAGCGAGAGAGAGCTCAGCCTGAGGGCCGCGGGTGAGGAGGCGCCGTGTCCGGGGGTCCCAGTCCCGCTGCAGGGGTGTTGGGTCTGGGTGGGGTGTGAGGGGCCGCGGCTCCCCTGACGGGGCCTGTCCCTGCCTCTTCCCTTCCCCAGGGCTCCTGCGGCCCCCGGAGGTGTCCAAAATCTCCCAGACTGAGTCCGTGGCCAAGGGGAAGGGAGTCACCCTGAGCTGCCGCATCGCGGGGCATTTCCCGGGGGAGCTGAGCGTGACCTGGCTGCGGAGGGGCAGGGGGGAGGACACTGCTGTGACCCTGCCAGACTCGGCTGAGTGCAGGGTGGACGCTGGCACGGCCGTCCTGGCACGGGACGGGAAGAGCTTCCGGCAGGAGACCAGACTCATCCTCTTCCCAACAAAGAAGAAGGCAGCAAAAGTCGCCTTGGAATTAAAGAATAAAGAGTACATCTGCCGCGTGGGACACCTCGCCCTGGAGACCCCCATCGAGAGGAGCAGTGGTAAGCAGTGGGGACAGAACAGGCCTGCTGGCTATTCTGGGATAAGGGGCCTTGTCGTGGGTCCTGCTCTGATCCTGGTCATGGTGGGTCCATAGGGGAGCAGACCCGCCTGTCCCCTGGCCCATCCCAGAAGGCTGTGACCCTCGGCCCTGCCTGACCCCTTGCTCCAGGCCCCTCCAGGGATCCGTTTTAGCCCCCGGGACAAGGACTCTGGCAGGACGGGGAAAGCTGCAGCCCTGGGTGCAGCGCCTGGACACCCTGGTCCTTCCCACGGCCCTGCTCCTTTCTCCCCTCTTCCCTGCCCCACGGGGTAATCCCAGTCCTGCTGCATCCCGGGTGTGGGTGTGGGGGCAGCTGGGGCGGGGGCAATGTGCAGCCCTGGGGCAGCCCGGCCAAACCCCGTGGGGAGGAAGGTGCGGGTGAGGGAGAGGGGCCAGTTCAGTGTGTGGGTGTGAATTCCCGTAGCCCCAAGCAGATCCGGCCCCTGGGGCATCTCACTGACACGCCACCCCCACCTGTTGCAGCCTGGTGTCCACACCCTCCAGACCTGGGGGAGGTCTCCCACCCACAGGCCCTGGTCCTGGAGGAGCAAGAGACCCTGCAGTGCTCGATCTCGGGGGTTTTATCCCGGAGACCTGGCGGTGGCCTGGCTGCGAAAGGGAGCAGGAGAGAAGGAGCCCAGGCCCCTGGAGAGCTCAGACCCCCACAGGATCCACACCCCCGCCCCCAGCCGGGCGCCGGACGGGAAGTCCTTCAGCGTGGTGTCCGAGCTGCACCTCCCCCCTGCGGGGCCCGAGGACGACGGGGTGAAGTACCTGTGCCGCGTGCAGCACAAGGCCGTCAAGGAGCCCAAGTCCAGGTCCAGCGGGCAGCTGCGGGTCCAAGGTAGGAGCGTGTGGGCCAGCCAGCGCAGAGCGAGTCCATGGTGGTGACACCCGGGGACTGCTGCGCTCTGCACCGGGGTCACGGCCCAGTCTGGGCAGACCACCCCACACCCCCAGTAGTCAGGAAGTGGGGGTGATTTCTGGGGGGTTTGGGGATATGCCCTCCGTCACCACAGGAGGGTAGGGGACGACACCGAGCGCTCTCTGCCTGACGGGGAACATGGGCTCATGTCATGGCCCAGAGTCACAAGCAGTGACGTGTGTGTCAGGGGACGCTCCCAACCCCAAGCTGACTCCCCAGCTCCCATCCCATCTCCCAGCTGCAGACCCCACGTCCCAAGGAGCCAGCTTCAGCCTGGTACCTGCACTCCCCCCGTCCCCACCCCACCCGTGCCCCCACAGGATGGTTCAGCCTGTGACACTGCCCCGGGCCTGGAGACATCCAGATGGTCCAATCCTGCACACCCGGGATGGCAAGTCACAGGCTTGTCCCACTTGTTTTCTAGGTCATGCAAAGCCCACCAAAGCCTCAAACAGTTGAGGAGGGAGGAGGCGGCCGAAGACAGAGGCAGTGTCACCAGCGCTGCATCTCCGCCCTGACCCAGGGGACACCAGGGACGGTGCCCACCGCAGGGCTGGGCTGGGGGTTCAGGTGGGGCTGGGATGCAGGGTTGTGGCACGCGGCTGGGCCGTGGCTATGTCGTCCCCAGGCCTCTGGTGGTGGCGGCTGCTCCTGCGTCCCTCCCTCCACGTGTGGCCTGTGCGGTGGGCTGGGTGGGAGCCGCAGTGTGGGGTTGTGTCTCGCTCTCTGTCCTTGGGGGCCCACCCCCATGTGGGCCCTGGGCTGCCACAATAAAGATGACCGTGCTGACGATCGCCCGCTTCCCTGAGTGGACTTAGAAGCAGACTGAACAGGGCTGACGCCTCCAGAGCCTCTGTGAGGAGCCACCCGTGGGGATATAAAATACTATCTATTTTGTAGTATTTTATATTTTAATATAATAAAGGGCTTGATCTGTCTGTCCATAATGCTTTTGCTCAAGCATGCCTGCGCTGCAGAGCTACAGTTCCCCTACATCTGGGTTCCCCTGGACATGTTCCTCTGTTTTGAAGCCCTCTGGTCACTGATGTGGTGGTTTGTCTGGAGTTTCCCTTTGCTCCGGGGGTCGGAGCAGGGGGAGGGGATGGAGGCACCAGGGAGCACACACGGGCCGGCCTGCGGCTGCAGAGGTGCAGACCCGTGCGGGCTCCCATCGCATCCCCCTCTCCCAGCCCCAGAGCACAGCACAATCCTGGTCAGGGCAGGGGCAGGGGGTGGGGAACTGTTCATGGCAGGCACACTGTTTGTGTCTGCGTGTCCATGTGCAGAGTGAGTGAGAAGAGTATGCACCTGTCTGTATGTGTGCGTGCACGCATGTTTCTGTGTGTAATTAAGAAAAGGAAGAAAATCATTCTCGGGTCCTAACTCCCCTTTCCTGGAGCGCTCCCCTCCCTTCCCTATTCCCACAGGGCCGGGACCTTTCCTCTCCTCCTGCTGAGCCCCGATGCCGGTCACCCCCTTCTCCACCTGCTCTTCTCTCCCCTTCTCTTCTTCAACCTGCCCGTTCCTCCTCCCTTCACCCTGCCCCGGGAACGTGATTTGCTCACTTGTGCTTGGAGCACAGTTGGGATTTCGCCCATCCCGTCCCGGGTAGCAGTTCCCTGCACCGCCCTGCCCCGGGCTGTCTCTGACCCAGCCTTGGCACTGCTGTGTCCATCCCGGCCATGCCCAGAGCTGCTGCGGGGAGGGAAGGAGCCCAGCCCAGGTAGGGTGATGGAGGGCTCAGGGGCTGGGAGGAGGGAGGACATGGCCAGGGCCCAGCTGGACACGACCGGCCTCCCTTGCCAGGGGTTGGGCCTGTCTGCTGAGCTCTGGGGTAAAGAAAGGAAAAGGGAAGGGGAGAGGTGGGGGCAGCAGTGTCTTTCCCAAGCCAGTGGCTCACCCCGGGGTTGTTCATGTCCCTCCTGGCTGTGCCAGACATAGCAGGGCTCTCGGTGCTGGGCTCTTCTGTGCTTCCACATGTGAACCAGCCCACTGCCATCTTGACAGCCCCTTCCCCACAGCTGTTGCCCCCATCACCACCCCTTCCCTACTGCTGTAAGTCATACTCTCCTTATCCTATTCATTCCAAGGGTAACCGAGGGTACAAGAAAGGGTAATGAGGCAGGGAACATGAGTGTGAAACCCATACATTTAACCCCACAGATATTAGAAACAGCCCAATTCAGGTCACAGGCCCAGGGCCCCAGGGGACTTAGTGTCTCGGCGTGGCATAGGAGGGACCTGGACATCTTCAGCCAGGGCTTTGTTGTGTTTTGTCCTATCTGGTCGGGAGGTCTGTAGTCAACCCCCGCCGTTAAGTCTCTTTCCCCTCGACTGCCTTGTATTCTAACCCAAAGCACTTCAGAGTGCCCCTCCTCTGATTCTGTTAATTGAGGAAGATGTGTATTCCTCCTTAATGTAGAGTGCCACACCCCGACCTTTCCTCCCTGTCCTGTCCCTCCTGTACAGCCTATAGCCCTTGACAGTCACTGCCCAGTCGTGTGCTGAGTCCCACCACGTTTCAGTGATCCTCACTATGCCTGGGTTGGTGTCAGCTAGCAGGAGGGTAAGTTCCTCCTGCTTGTTTCCCATACTACGAGCATTTGTGGAGAGGCATTTGAGGCCTCCTGTGGATGTGTGCACTGGCCCCCTACTCTCAGCATTGCCCTGGCCCCTGTCAGGGGTGGTAGACTCTGCAGAGGGGAGGAAGCCTGCCAAGTGTCACAAAGATCGGCGCAGGGGTCCCCTAAACTGACCGGTGGCGGGCTGACCCATATACAGTGGTGCGACAACTGGTAGACCTCCCAGTATACGAAATCTGCCCTGAGTCTGGCCCGGGTCGAAGTCACGTGGTCCACCGGATCCTCCTGCTGCCTATTGCTGAGTTGCTGGGGCCCCTCCGCCCGAGAGAGCCGCGAGAAGAGAGGCCCAGGTCACACACATTACATTCAAACAACACCGAACCAGAGCCCTGTGCCTGGGCACATGCCAAAAGCTAGAAGCGGTGACTGGATTTGATGCCGGCCCACGTGGCTCTGGAGGACGGGGACCCAGTGTGGGGGTCCACTCTTACCAGTCTGCTGAGCACACAGGGGAGCTGGGCCAGGCTGGGGCACCCCCGGGCTGTGATGAGCACAGACGTGGGGTCTGGGAGAGCTGGGGGCACACTCACCCATCCAGCAATGTGGACTTCAATCCAGACTTCATTGTCATAGCTGTGAGCAGGGGCAAAGACGTCGGCGATGACTCTCTGCTCCTCCCTGTCATGTTTGAGTTTTACCTGTCGGTTGAAGTGCCGATGCCAGCAAAGCAAAAGACCATAATAACTTAGTAAGGACGCAGGCCATAAAGACCCCTCAGCACTCGTAGCCTTTATTTCTTTGCTAAAAGAAGCATGCAGTTGGAGTTTGTTAAAAGTTTGTTCTCCACGCTTACGGAGCTTGTTGTCTGCAGTGATAAGTATTGCAGGTGCCAATCATAAGGTTGACCTTTTGAACCCGCTGAGGGCAGCCAGATGAATAATGTATCTAGGTCAAATGAACAGGTATCTAGGTCAGATGAATATGTATCTAGGTCACTGTGTAAGAACGTAATTGGCGGTCAGTAAATATTCACAATTGGCATGAAGTGATTGGTCACTGCTGACTATAAGAGCAGATTCCCGCCATTAAGCGGAGAACTCCGAGCGCACCAAGGAGACACAGTCAGCAGGTTGGCCACCTGCAGACATCTCCCCGCCACCGACCTTCATTTTGGCGTATTCGTTTCTCACTGGTTCGTCTGTCCTTCTCGTCAAAGAGCTCTCGGAAGTTTACTGATCGAAAGTGCATTATAGTTTTTCCCTGTGCATGAGCTGTTGACCAGTTCTGGGACTATTGAGTCGGGCAGCCACGCCTAGCCTCCGGGTTAGAAAGCAAGGGCTCGGCTCAGGAACCCCGTGAACCAACAGACCCCTTTAAACCGTTCTGTTTTATGCACTGTAACTGAACAAGTCAGCTATCCTGCCTACGCTGTGACCATCACTAGCGTAAGTACAATAAACCTTTCCTACAACCAATACGCTTCAAGCCACCTGACTCCTACTTGCCGCTACTCCCCACCTGTCCGGTCATCTATCCCTTCTGCGCCAAGCCAGTTGTGGCAACCCAGGCTCGCAGGTCAAGGGCTACACCAGTTACATGGTGCAACACTCCCGATTGTGGATAGAGGCCAGGTGGGACTTTGCGCCAAAGGTCTGGCACTGATCCTGTGGTAAAGACAAGCCTGGTTACATCCTCAGCACCTTCTGCACCGAGCGGTACAAGGCGCCCGGCATCAGCCTGCAGCCTTGCTTCCCTGCACCACCGCGGAGCCGCTGGGGTTGGAGGGGACAGAGCCCCTCCTTGTCCCTGCCTCAGCCCCGTCTGCCTTCCCCTTGCACATGGCCCACGCTACAGCAAATGTCTCGCGTGAAAACCACTCCATTTCTGCAGCACTGAGCATGGCCCTGACCTCATGCTGTTCCTTCCCCTCAGCTGAAACCCCACCTTGGCCTGAGCCGGGACCCTGCGCCCCACCAACCAGTGTCTTTTTTTCTCTCGATTCATCCTCAGCACCCTGGGGCTGGGCACAGAGGACAGGATGTGGTCCCACACGGGGATGCACCATGACCTAGGGAAGGCAGCACAGGGGCCATCAAGAATCAGGAGCCAGGAGCAGGGAGAAGAGGAGGGATCCAGGCACATGTGTGTCCCACAAGCACATGAGCCCCCTTACCTGACCTGAAGCGGAGGTGGATGCAGAAGCAGCGGAGCCAGCAGTGGGGGCAGCAGCAGCTGATCCCCCTAAGGTAAGTGGGGCAGAGGGACTGGATGCAGATGAGCCAGATCTGGAGGGGAAGCCCCCCAGGTCCCTCTTAATTGAGCTGGTAGGGAGCTGCGCTCCCAAGCCACACCATATGAACAGAGCACGCCGGCAGGCGAGCAGGAAGGGCAAGGAGGGAGACTCCTGCTAGCACAGGGCAAAGGCACCACACTAAGCCAGAAACAAGCAGCAACTCCTACAATGGTGTCGATGCAGAGTGCTGCCAGAGCCCTTGCCCGGGGGTGCAGACTTCCAAGGGCTTGTCTGAGGCCTCCACCCAGGCTTCCTTGACAAACACCTGTACATCACAACAAGAGACATGCTTGGGTGGGATGGGATCCACCTTTCCCCCGAAGGTAAGCATGTGTTCTCTTCTAGATTGGCGGATCTCCTCCGGTGGACTTTAAACTAGGCTCATCAGGGGAAGAGGAAGATGAGGGTGGAGGAAGTCTTGGACCACTAAACCAAGCAGCACCCACAAGTACAGAGGAGAGCCACGTGCATGATCAGAGGTCAGGAAAACAGATCTTACGATGACAGGCTGAGAGCCATGGGACTCTTTAGCCTGGAAAAGCGCAGGCTCAGGGGTGATCTGATGGCCACCTATAAGTTTATCAGGGGTGACCACCAGGATCTGGGGGAATGTCTGTTCACCAGCGCGCCCCAAGGGATGACGAGGTCGAACGGTCACAAACTCCTGCAAGACCGCTTCAGGCTGGACATAAGGAAGAATTTCTTTCCTGTCCGAGCCTCCAAGGTCTGGACCAGTCTGCCAGCGGAGGTGGTTCAAGCACCTACATTGAACACCTTCAAGAGTAAATTGGATGCTTATCTTGCTGGGATCCTATGACCCCAGCTGACTTCCTGGCCTTTGGGCAGGGGGCTGGACTTGATGATCTCCCGAGGTCCCTTCCAGCCCTGATGTCTATGAAATCTATGAAATCTACAGCCCAGCCTAGACCAACGAGCGGCACATATACACAGGTAAGCAACAGGGGCCAGGGCAATGCTGAGAGTAGGGGGCCAGTGCACACATCCACAGGAGGCCTCAAATGCCTCTCCACAAATGCTCGTAGTATGGGAAACAAGCAGGAGGAACTTACCCTCCTGCTAGCTGACACCAACCCAGGCATAGTGGGGATCACTGAAACGTGGTGGGACTCAGCACACGACTGGGCAGTGACTGTCAAGGGCTATAGGCTGTACAGGAGGGACAGGACAGGGAGGAAAGGTCGGGGTGTGGCACTCTACATTAAGGAGGAATACACATCTTCCTCAATTAACAGAATCAGAGGAGGGGCACTCTGAAGTGCTTTGGGTTAGAATACAAGGCAGTCGAGGGGAAAGAGACTTAACGGCGGGGGTTGACTACAGACCCCCCGACCACGGGGAAGAGCTAGACCAGGAAATCTTAGGTCAGCTCACGGAGGTAGCTAGGTCAAAGGACGTGTTCATCATGGGTGACCTGAACTTCCCAGACATCTGCTGGGATGATCAGTCAGCCAGGTCTGACTGCTCACTTAGGTCCCTAGCCCAAATGCAGGACCTCCATCTAACCCAGGAGGTGCCCAGCCCCACCAGGGAGATGCCTTGTTGGACCTGGTGCTGGCCACGGGTGATGACCTGGTGCGGGGGCTGCGGGTGCTCGACCACCTGGGCGACAGCGATCATCACCTGCTGGGATTCACCATCCAGCGCAAGGTGGCAAAGGCCTGCACCAAGGCAGCAGGCCTAGATTTCAGGAGGGCGGACTTCAATGAGCTAAGGAGACTAGTCAGGGAAGCACTGAGGTCTCAGAGCGGAGGGGAGCCAGGTGTCCAAGAAGAGTGGTCACTCCTTAAGGAGACGATCCTCCAAGCCCAAAGGGAGGTAATTCCTGTGGCGGGCCAGTAGGGGGTGCTCCTGCGTTGAGCCACTCACCTCCCTGCGCCCGACCAATTGCCAGGCTCCGCGCACCTCTCTGGGGTGCCTCACATCCGGCCAACCCCCTTCCTGGAGCACACTCGCTAGCCTGGGGGTAACATAGCTGCCACCACCCCGAGAAGGGACTGTCTCAGTCCTGTGTCCTCGGGGAAACACAGGCCTAAAATCCTACAGGTACTCGACCCAGTACAGGCACTTGGACACTTCTCCAAGTCGGGGGCCAAAAAGGAAAGTCTCCCTTAGTCCGCAGACCTAAGGGGCCCCTTTAGGCATAATTTAACACCCCCCGCAAGAAGCCTCCTACACTGGTCACAAAGGAGAATTGAATTGATTACAGGGGTAGGGTGAAAATAGGGTACAAGATATCATAGAAATCCCATTGAAGAAAGCAGTCTGGCTGAGGTAGGCTTTTGATCACGCATCTGGGTTAGTGCCAGCTCGATATCTACCCAGATCTCAAGTCACTTACTCACAAGCGTCATCCCGAGGCTGTTGGACATTCCCTCTGGAGGCAGGCCGTTCCCCACTCCTGAGCTATGGGGGAGAGAGCCCCTTTCAGATGGTCAAGCTCCTCTCTAAGTCCGAGTCCCCGCATGGCTGCTGCCTCCTCCTCCTGGGCAGTCTTAACTTGTATAGCCCCTGTGACCTCGTTCCCTTGGTCCAAGGGAGGCCAGCTCCAGTTGGCTGTCAGCCAACCAATTTGAAATCCATCACTAGTTGCTGGGCTGACTCTAGCCCCCCAGGTAGATGCCCCCCACCCAGGTGGCTGATACCAGTCCCGTAGGCAGAGGGAGCAGGTTCCCCCTCCCTCAGGACTGGAGCCAGCTCAGGGTACCTAAAGGGATAGGGTAAAGGTGTGTCTCCTCTTCTGGGCCCATCCTCATCACACTGTCACAGCACAGAGATTTTGGGGAGAAACAAAGGTGGATTCCTGCCACTAACCCAACACAGATCAAAGGGGGCAGGAGGGCACAAAAGCCCCCATGGCTCACCACACGCATCTGAGAAAGTCTCCTGGCTCAAAGGGAGGGGCACACCCAATGGCAGGGAGGGGCCATCCCCAGGGAGGACGGGCATGTGGCTGGCCCTTTTCAAACCAGTCTCCAACCAGTGCCCATGTTGTAGTGAGAGGGAGACGCTGGCGCACCTCGCCATCGAGTGCGCCGGGCTGCAGCCCCTGCACCTCCTCCTCCAGAACTCGCTCCTCAAGTTCAGGCTGCATGTCTCCCTGCACCTTTTGGTTTACGCACACCCCATCCGTCGCCCCACCAAGGCCCAGGACCTCCTGGGCAACCTCCTCCTGGCTCTGGCCAAGCTGGGCATCTGGCGGTCCAGGCAGGAGGCTCTGGCTGGGAAGGCTCCCAGAGACCTCAGGGCATTTTTCCTCTGTGTCCTCCACGTGTGTCTCCAGGCAGAGTACCACTGGGCAGTAGCCGCCAGCGAGCTCCCTCAGTCGCGAGCCGGTGGGTGCGGTCTGGGGTCTCTGCTTGGTGTCCCCCAGGCGAGCACTTGTTTTGAAACTGTGACCCCCACGGGCACACCCTGTTTCTTTTTTGTTGTCCCCCATAATTTATTGGTGTTTTTAAGGCGCTGGTCGCCCGACCCAGTGGCGGCCCCGTGGCGGTTTTAGGCTTTTAGCTTTTTATGCTTTTAAGCTTTTAGCCTTTTTAACCGCCAAAAGACAGCGAGCGCCGGACGCCAAGAAGGATCCCCATTCCGAACGGCTTTAATTGATGTCTGTTGGTGCTGGTCGTCCTTTGCCACAGTGACGTAGATGACCAGCGGGACTCACCCCTTTGGGAATGCTTGTATCTCCAGCTCCCCGCCCGCACCCCATCGGGGGTATTGGCACTATGCTCACCGCCGGCCGCCATCCGTAGGCGGCCCAAAGAGACTGGCGGCATTCCCGTGATACATCGAGGACATCAAATAGTCCCTAGGGAGGACTACACTGCAGTTGCTCGGGGATGCAGGGGGAAGTCAGGAAGGCCAAGGCGGAGATGGGACTGGGACCAGCTTCCCGGATTAAAGACAACAAGAAGTCCTTTATTAAATACATAGGGGGCAAAAAGAAGGTTCCGGGAAACGTGGGGCCCCTGCAAGACCTGCTAGGAAATTTGGTCTTTGCACCAGATGACAAAGCCAACATATTTAACGACTTCTTTGCCTGCATTTTCCTGAGCAGAGACCAGATCAGCTCCCTCACCGGGCCCCGCTCAGACCCCAGGGGAGGCGCACCCAGGCCCAGCGCCAGGACGGATCTAGTCAGGGGACATCTGGAGGGACTGGACGTGTTCAAATCAGCCGGTCCAGACGATCTCCACCCCCGAGTGCTGAGGTGATTGGCTGCGGTCATTCCGGGACCCCTGGCACGGCTGTACGAGCACTCGTGGGGCTCTGGTGTGGGGCCAGAGGACCAGAAAAGGGCCAACGTGGTTCCCATCTTCAAAAAAGGGGAGGAAGGAGGACCCGGGGAACTATAGGCCAGTCCGTTTTACCTCGGTCCTGGGCAAGCTTTTTGAGAGAATTATCCTGGCGCATGTCCACGAGGGGCCGGGGGGAAGATCATGCTCAGGGGCAACCAACACGGGTTCATTCGAGGCAGGTCCTGTCAGACCAACCTGGTGGCCTTCTAGGACCAGGTCACCAAATCCTTAGACGCAGGGGGAGCAGTGGACATCGTCTTCCTGGACTTCCGGAAGGCCTTTGACACTGTCACTCTGTTCTCATTAAGAAACTGGGGGGCTGTAGCATCACAGTCAGACGGATCACAAATTGGGTGGAGGGCCGCACTCAGAGAGCGGAGGTGGACGGGTCATGTTCGACCTGGAGGGATGTGGGCAGTGGGGTCCCGCAGGGCTCGGTCCTCGGGCCCGCACTGTTCAACATCTTCATCAGTGATTTGGACGAGGGGGTAAAAAGCACCTGTTCAAATTCGCAGATGACACTAAGATGTGGGGGGATGTGGGCACACTAGAAGGAAGGAATAGGCTGCAATGAGACCTAGACAGGTTACAGGGGTAGGCGGATGAGAATAGGATGGGATTCAACCCCGCAAGTGCAAGGTGCTGCACCTGGGGAGGAAGAACGAGCACCATACCTACAGGCTGGGGAACTCCCTTCTCGTCAGTGCAGAGGCAGAAAAGGATCTTGGAGTCATCATCGATTGCAAGATGAACATGGGCCGGCAGTGTGGGGACGCGGTCAGGAAGGCCAACCGCACCTTGTCGTGCATCCACAGATGCATCTCGAGCAGGTCCAGGGAGGTGATCCTCCCCCTCTGTGCGGCACTGGTCAGGCCGCAGCTGGAGGACTGCGTCCAGTTCTGGGCGCCACACTGCAGGAGGGATGTGGACAACATGGAGAGGGTCCCAAGGAGGCCACTCACATGATCGGGGACAGCAGGGCAGGCCCTACGAGGAGAGGCGATGGGACCTGAACCTGTTCAGCCTCTGGAAGAGATGGCTGAGGGAGGATCTAGTGGCCTGTTACAAACTAGTCAGGGGGGACTAGCAGGCATTGGGGGAGTCCCTGTTCCCCCAAGCACTGCCAGGAGTGACCAGGAATAACGGTCACAAGCTGGCAGAGGGGAGATTCAGACTAGACATCAGGAGGTGCGACTTCACGGTCAGAGAGGCTAGGATCTGGAACCAACTTCCAAGAGAAGTGGTGCAGGCTCCTACCCTGGGGGTCTTTAAGAGGAGGCTGGATGTACACCTTCCTGGGGTCATTTGACCCCCGTACTCTTTCCTGCCATGGCAGGGGGTCGGACTAGATGATCTGCTCAGGTCCCTTCCGGTCCTAGAAACGATGAAACTATGATGTGACCGTGACGTGGGAGAGGATGCACAGTGAGGACAGGACGGTGCCGGAGAGCGCTGGGGACCAAGAGAGCCCCGAGCACCAGCCACTGATCCCCGCCCTCCCCCGGGCTGGGGAGTGACAGAGGAGAGAGCCGGGACCCCCCTCACGTCCTCCCTGACCTTCACCCCCACAGTGCAGGACGACGGGGCGCGGGTCCGGTGCGTCTTCCTCCACGAGGGCAAACGGATCCGAGAGGAACGAGTGTCCCCGGCGATCCGGGTGTGGGGTGAGTGCCCAGCGCCCCGATGCCACCTCCAGGTGCAGCCTGGGCCTGATTCTGTCAGGGGGATGGAGCTGGAGATTGCTAACCCCCCCCCGCTGTCTCCCCAGCCCGGCCGCAGGTGTCGGAGATCCAGGTGTTGCCCGAGTGGGACCCCCGCGACAAGGTGCCGTTCGCTGTCCAGCTCCACAACTTCTACCCCCAGGAGGTGCCCCCGATCCAGTGGGGCTGGGACGGGGCCGGGAGCTGGGGGGCAGACCCCGCGCAGATAGACAAGAACGCGGACGGCACGTTCACCGCGACGAGCGTCTGGAGAGTGCCCAGCCGGAGCCTGACCCGGCCGGAGCTGCGCGTGCGAGTGTGCGTCCAGCACGGCCCCGGAGAGCCCCCGAGCGAGAGAGAGCTCAGCCTGAGGGCCGCGGGTGAGGAGGGGCCGTGTCCGGGGGTCCCAGCCCCGCTGCAGGGGTGTTGGGTCTGGGTGGGGTGTGAGGGGCCGCGGCTCCCCTGACGGGGCCTGTCCCTGCCTCTGCCTCTTCCCTTCCCCAGGGCTCCTGCGGCCCCCGGAGGTGTCCGAAATCTCCCGGACCGAGTCTGTGGCCAAGGGGAAGGGAGTCACCCTGAGCTGCTGCATCATGGGGCATTTCCCGGGGGAGCTGAGCGTGACCTGGCTGCGGAGGGGCAAGGGGGAGCCCACTGCTGTGACCCTGCGGGACTCGGCTGCGTGGAGGGTGGAGCCCGGCACAGCTGTCCTGGCAGGAGACCAGACTCACCCGCTGGACGTCCGGGGACAAGGGGGCAGAGTACATCTGCCGCGTGGGACACCTCGCCCTGGAGACCCCCATCGAGGGGAGTGGTGGTAAGTGGTCGGGGGTGGCACAGGTCCAGTGTCCGTTGTAGGGGAAGAGGTCTTGTCGTGGGCCCTGCTCTGGTCCTGGTCATGGTGGGTTCATAGGGGAGCAGACCCACCTGTCGCCCAGCCCAGCCCAGAGGGGCTGTGACCCCCAGCCCTGCCTGACCCCTCAATCCAGGCCCTCCCGGCGGCTGTCTGGGACAGGAGGCACCTCACGCTGGCTGGGCAAGGGGCGCCCGCGGTAGAGGCTGCCAGGAGCTGGACGCAGCATGTCCGGCCCACCCCATCCTGAAGAACCTGCAGCCACAGGGCCCCGCAGCCATGCACACGTCACATGTGGCCACTCGCCGCCACCCCACTCCCCAGACTTCCGCTGCTGCCGCTGGCTTCTTGCGTCAAGAGGCCTCAAGACTGTATCTTGGAGGGCGCCCACAAGACTTGTGGCCTGGCCCTGAGGCTCAGGCCAGACGGGGCTCTGGAGGAGAGTTTTTCTCATGTCCTGGGACAGGGGCTGCACACTGACATGCTGGTCCCACCTCTCCAGACCAGGGGACGGTTTCACGGCGCCTCGTCCTTATGCAGACAGACTGGGCCTTGCCGTGGGGCTACCTGTTCCAGATAGCGACTGGTAAGGAGCCCAGGAGCTGGGGCACAAAGGATGCCAGGCCACACCCCAGAGGTAGCCGCAGGGGAGACACAGCCCTGCCCGTGCCTTGCCCCTGCAGCCGGAGGCAGGAGGCGAGTCCAGGTGGGGGCCGACTCGGGGGTCCCTGGCAAGGCTGCTCCCTTCAGAGCGGTGCTGTGAGCTGAGCTCTGCCTCGCTCACTCCTGCCACTACTCATCACAGCAGCAGATCGGACTGGCTCCATGGCCAGAGCTGTCCCTGCGATCCTGACCGGAGCTGGAGCAGGGGCCAGCACAGCACGTTCATTCTTGAGGAAAATCGGAAAAGATAGAGTAGGAAGATGCGGTTTGGCTGCAACTTCAGAGAGCAAGGGGTGGGCAGACAGCGTGGAGGTTAACCACGAGGGAGTAGGGACACGTTGCCGTGAAGAGGCCTTTCCCACAAGAGGAACCGCTCCTCCCCAGGCAGGTTTCATCCCGTGGTTCCCAGCCCATGGCTCAGCCTGGACACATCCCCAGAATGATCCCAGGCTGACCCATGTCCTGTGTGTTGGTTGCTTGGCCCCCAGGCTGGACGGTCTCCTACAAGGTCGCAGAGGTGCAGGTGCCGGCGCGGTGCCTGCTGGGCCAGGAGCTGACCCTGCGCTGCTCCATGGAGGGGACGTTCCCCGAGGACGTGGCCGTGATGTGGCAGAGGATCCACAGCGAGGACAGGACGGTGCCTAAGAGCGCTGGGGACCAAGAGAGACCCGAGCACCAGCCGCTGATCCCCGCCCTCCCCCCGGGCTGGGGAGTGACAGAGGAGAGAGCCGGGACCCGCCTCACGTCCTCCCTGACCTTCACCCCCACGGTGCAGGACGACGGGGCGCGGGTCCGGTGCGCCTTTATGCATGACACTGAATGTATCAGGGAGGAGCGAGTGTCCCCAGAGATCCAGGTGTGGGGTGAGTGCCCAGCACCCTGACACCACCTCCGGGTGCAGCTGGGGCCTGATTCTGTCTGGGGGATGAAGCTGGGGATTGCTAACCCCGCCACTGTCCCTCCACTAAGGCCACAGGTGTTGGAGGTCCAGGTGTTACCGGAGTGGGACCCCCAGGACATAGATGCTTCTCAAGCAAATCCCGGGATGTCATTCTCCCTTTGTACTCGGCCTTGGTGAGCCTGCACCTCAAGTCCTGCGTCCAGTTTTGGGCTCCACAATTCAAAAAGGATGTGGAGAAGCTTGAGAGAGTGCAGAGGAGAGCCACGCGCATGATCAGAGGTCAGGAAAACAGATCTTACGGCGACAGGCTGAGAGCCATGGGGCTCTTCAGCCTGGAAAAGCGTAGGCTCAGGGGTGATCTGGTGGCTGCCTATAAGTTTATCAGGGGTGACCGCCAGGATCTGGGGGAACGTCTGTTCACCAGAGCGCCCCAAGGGATGACGAGGTCAAACGGTCATAAAGTCCTGCGAGACCATTTCAGGCTGGACACAAGGAAGAATTTCTTTACTGTCCGAGCCCCCAAGGTCTGGAACGGCCTGACACCAGAGGTGTTCAAGCACCTACATCGAACACCTTCAAGAGCAAATTGGATGCTTATCTTGCTGGGATCCTGTGGCCCCAGCTGACTTCCTGCCCTTTGGGCCGGGGGCTGGACTCGATGATCTCCCGAGGTCCCTTCCAGCCCTGATGTCTATGAAATCTATGAAATCCCCTCAGTCACCTCAGGAGGGAAGGGGATGACACCAAGCACTCTCCGCCTGGAGGGGAACATGGGCTCATGTCATGGCCCAGAGTCACAAGTGGTGCCTGTGGCAGGCCAGTAGGGGGCGCTCCTGCGCTGAGCCGCCCACCCCCCTGCACCCGACCCCCTGCCAGGCTCCGAGCGCCTCCCCGGGGCGCCTCACACTCGGCCAACCCCTCTCCCGGAGCACAGTCGCTAGTCTGGGGGTAACGTCGCCCCCACCACCCCGAGAAGGGACTGCCTCGGCCCTGTGTCCTCGGGGAAACACAGGTCTAATGTCCGACGGGTACTCGACCCGGTACAGGCATTTGGGGCACTTCCCCAAGTCCGAGGGCAAAACATATAGTCTCCCTTAGTCCGCAGACCTAAGGGGTCTCTTAGGCATAATTTAGACCCACCCCTCAATAAGTCTCCCACACTTGTCACAAAGGAGGACCGTATTGATTACAGGGGTAGGGTGAAAGTAGGGTAGAAGATATCCTAGAAATCCTAAAGAGCAAACAGTCTGGCTGAGGAGCCTTTTGATCACGCATCTGAGCAACTGCCAGCTAGATCTCTAATCAGATGGAGTAGCTTCCTCACACGCTTCATCCAGAGGCTGGTGAAATCCCCTGTAGAGTCAGGCCATTTCTAGCTTGTGAGTTTTGGGGGAGAGAGCCAGTTTCAGATCGTCAAGCTCCTCTGAGTCCCCCGCATGACTGCTGCCCCCTCCTCCTGGGCAGTCTTAACTTATATACCCCCTGTGACCTCATTCACCTGGTCCAGTGGAGGCCAGCTCCGGTTGGCTGTCAGCCAACCAATTTGAACTACATCACCAGTTGCCGGGCAGACTCCAGCCCCCCAGGTAGATGCCCCTTACCCGGGTACCAGTCCCGTGGGCAGAGGGGGCAGGTCCCCCCCCGCCCAGGACTGCATCCAGCTCAGGGTACCTAAAGAGACAGGCTGAGGTGTGACTCCTCTGTGCTGGGCCCATCCTAATGAAATGGTCACAGCACAGAGATTTATTCACATTGTCACAGGGCAGAGATTTTGGGGAGAAACCAAGGTGGCTTTCTGCCTCAAGCTTGGCCTGCCCAACGAGCCACCCCTGCACCCTTTGGTTCATTGCCCCCACGATCTCCCTTGCCGTGTGGGACTCATCCAGCACCTCGGCTTGCAGCAGAGCCCACCGAGGGCCTGGCTGAGTGCACCGGTGCCCCGCGAGGGAGAGGAAGGTGTGATCGCCGCCCCGGCTGCTCTAGGTCTCGGAGGTGAAGTGCAAGGCTACCTGCGGCCCTGCCTTGCGCAGCTCCTCCCTCAAGTACTCCCTGCATGCCCCATACAGGGAGGGCACCACCGCCCTGCTAGAGGTGGTGCATGTGGGCACTTTGTAAAGTGGGGCCAGAAGTGCTGCGAGCCACCTGAACCCTGGGTGTTCAACGAGGGAGAAGGGCTGGCTATCCACAGCAAGCATCTCCCCGATGCTCTGGGTGATCTTGCTTGCCTTGGGAACGCGCCTCCCTTTCTGTCCACCTTTCCCCCACTGGTCCAGGGTGGCCTGCCTCTGCTTTGGGGGTAAGGAGGCTTTGGAGCGAGCAGGAGACGGCCCTTCTGGTACACTCGCACCGGCGCCAGGCTGAGCAGCAGGAAGAAGGGCACGGGGATGCTGCCCCTCAGATGCAGCAGCATGGCCGTGGTGGAGAAGTGTCTCACGTCCTTGTCACGGCTCGTGTGCCTACAGCAGTGCTGGCAGATGGCAAACCTGGGGTCATCTGCCACGGCAAAATGATACCACACTACACTACCGTCCCGCTTCTGGGTTGAGGGCAAGGATCCTGCTTTTTTCCCTTTCCCAGCAGGCTGAGGCTCAACAGCAGGAGGAGCTGCCTCAGCCCAGCCACTTGCCTCCACACCCTCAGCCTCCTCCGAGGTGCTGCTTTGCGGAGGAGACCTGGGTCTAGGGGGAACGTGAGGGATGTGGAGCACAAACTCTCATTCCCTCTCAGCCCCCAGAATTGCTTCAGCCAGCGCGCTCAGCGTCCCTGGCTCCAGCTCCTGCTCCAGCTCCTCCTCTGGCAGGGGGAGGCTCACGCTGGGAGATGACAGTGGGGTGGCGAAGACGGCGATGCCACCCCTGGTGCCCACTTCTGGACCGAGCGGAGGTGGGGCAGGTGCAGGGGCAGGGACGTCAGGTGCAGACACTGCTCCCACCGCCTGCTTCTGCCGGCAGCACCGGTGTCGTGGGGGCTCGGGAAGAGGATGCGTCTGTGTTTGGGACGGGGGGGCTTGCAGCTCTAGCTCTCCCCGTACCCCCTCTCCCTGCCCTGCCAGAAGCCCTGGCACCTGCCTTTCCCGCACGCTGCATATTGATCTTTCCTGTGCTGCAAAAGGTCTCTGTGTGTGTGTGTGTGTGTGTGTGTGTGTGTGTGTGTGTGAGAGAATCCTTCTGTATATCCATCTGTCTCATTCTTCTATGAATATCTGTGTCTATCTTGTGCTGAGAATGAAATTATTTGTATTTTTTCTTCCTGGCTCTCACTCTATTGTCTATCTTGTGATGTGAATGAAATTACTTGCATGTCTTCCCATGTCTCGATACATTATCTGTGTCTTGCTCTTCTGGAAATAACTGTCTGTCTTCTTCTGCTGTGATTTTTTTTCTATATTCCTGGGTCTGTGTGTGTGTGTGTGTGTGTGTGTGTGTGTGTGTGTGTGCAAGCAGTCTGTGCCTCCCTGCACAGTGACAGATAACACTGGCTGGGAAAACACAGCCATCTTTTTGCAAAGTTTCCAAAACAAGTTCCCAAAAAATAATTCAAAGAAATATATGGAATTGTAATACTACTAATAATTGAATTGCATAGCTAAGCAAACTAAACGAAGCTAAGCTAAACCCTAACCACTCCTTTATAGCATGAAAAAGCAGGAGGCAGGAGTCAGTCGCTCCTCTCGCGCAGGCGCCGACAGGGAAGGAGCTGCAAGAGGCACGGCAGGGCTGGAAACACGAGGGCTTTTATACTTTTTTTAGTCCCACCCCGCAGACGCTGCCATTGGAAAGGCAGCCGGGGAGAACCCCTTCTCATTGGCTACCTACAGACGCTGTATTTCCCCTCACGCTCCCCCTCCCCCTCCCTTTCTAATTGCCTCAAAATGGCTAAAGTGGCTCCGAAGCGCTTTGGATGCCCCCGACCCGCTCCGGACACCATTACTGGGATCCCGCTTCGATCCAGAAGTGCCGATTCGGACGCCGAAGCATCTGAAGTGGGTCTGGATCCGAAGCGGGATCAAACACTCGCACAGCCCTAGCGCGTAGCCTGTGGACGACCGCACACTGTGCCGGCAGGCCATCGTGAGACACGGGAGTACCTCTTCCCATGGTGTCTGGCTTTGAATCGGAGAGGATAGCATGTCAACCGCGTGTGCAGAGAGAGCACACGAATCGCTCGACAACAATCTTCCACACCGTCTGGGCCCCTGAGCAGGGAGAGGAGAGGCTCCCCCCGCTTGGACAAACCGGCAGCTACTATTCAGACATACGTGTGTCCGTGTGGTATAGCGCGCAGGGGGCCCAGGCTATCCATGGCTATCCTCTCCAGGCGTCGTCTAGCCCGTGTGGAGACCGCGGGGGCCCTGGGCTGACTCCTCGTCCCCTTGCGCGCACCGCGCACCTCACACGGTCTGCACCAGTCCGCCACAGGTGGCCTCCAGCCTCACCAGGAATACCGGGCCCGGGCCTTACGGGAGACCTCCTCTGTGCCCGGATGTCCCCGGTGTCGGACTCACGCAGGGCGTGCAGGGCTGCGGGTACCTCCTGCCCAGGCAGCGCTGGTTGGATGCGCTCAGGGCCGCGGGCAGACCCGGGAAGCTTTCGAACCCGCTGCAGATCCTGCTGGGCTTCAGCTCATGCCACAGGGGGATTTTTGATGGAATCCCAAAACGCAAAAGGAGTTTTCGCAGTTCAGCTTGACATCAAATGAAATCACAGTACATGAGCAAAGGCACCCGATGAGTCAGCCCAGGCCTTTGGCCTGGCACTCAGGCAATTGGCCTTAAAGTCCTTCCCACCATTTAGCTCAGACGTACACGACACACTGGCCTGGGACCATTTCCTCCAACACGCCTGCAGTGGGGCGGTAAAGGCTCAGCTTTGGCTGGGAAGACCCCAGAGCCTGGAGGCGGCCATGCACTTGCCACTAACTTGCAGCTGGCAGCGAGGCTGCGGGGCCTAAGTCCCAAAGGCCATGAGGCCAGAGCGCACGTCCATAGTGGAGAAGAGGAGCCGGCAGCGCACACCCTGCCCCCAGAGCTGTCAGCCCTCCAGCAGTAACGGAGACTACGCAGAACCGCAAGGGTGGGACGGACAACCTCCACCAAGCCCTGGAAAGTCGGGGCCCAAACAGACGTGGCAGCGGGGGCCCGCCTGGACCGCGGCGACTGGGGTCACAACGAGAGACTGCAAGACGCCTCGTTGGGAACTGACTTCCTAAAACAATCCCAGGTCACCAGGGACTTTCCTGACCGCTCCTGTTCCTTGCAGGCTGTTTCCTCTGGACACCACAGACAGTCAGCCTGCAGCGTGTGACGTGGCGCTACTGGAGTACACCAGTGTATTCAGCCTGGGGGACCACAGTATAGCCTGGACAAGGTTAACAAAGCACCGGATTCACACGGGCAGTGCCAGACCCATCAGTCAGGGGTCATATTTGCAGTGGCTTGTGCAGGTGGAGGTTTGTTTTCAAACTCCAGACACACGTCGAAGGGCTCAGACATTTGAACCCCTACACCTGGGGTGTTTGTTGGGGGAAGAGCTGGTCGCGTACAGGACGTCTCTTCTGTGCCTGTTACAAGTTCCTCGTAGGAGCCATATTTAGCCCTTTGTTCCCGCACCTGCCGGCAGCTGAAATGCACGTGCAGCTTTCTCCTTCGCCGGCTCCTGCGCCGCGCACACGCGAGGAGCGCAGCAGGGCTCTGCTGACCCGCTCCTCGATCTGACACAGCCCGCACAGGGACTAACGCCCGCTGGGGCTGCCGCGGCTTGTCGGGCCCAGCCGCCGCTCCGCACGTCTGCGCAGGACGCGCTGCTGTCCCCCGCGGGTCACAGAGGCGGTGTGTGGAGGCCTGGCGCCCCCGCCGCCACAGAGGCAGTGCCCCCCGCTGTGGCGTTCACGCAGCACGCCCGGCACGGCCCCTCTCGAGACACAACGGGCACTGGTCGGGGACTGGTTCGAAGTGGGCCAGCCACACGCCTGTCGCGACGGCCCCAGTGGCTCTGGGGATGAGGTGGGAGCACAGGCTCTGCCACCGGGGCCCGGCGGCCTCGCCCTCACCGAAGTACTCCTGCCAGGCGGCGTGCTGGCGGGCCGCGAGGGTGCTGTGATGTATCGTGTGGCGGACGAGCGGGTAGAGCTGGCATCGGTGGACCGTAGAAAAATGCAGGGGCCTTGAACCAACTCGCCCCCGCACCCCGGCCCCCGCGCTCCTTGCCCTGCCACAGCCAGAGCCGGGCGGCCCCGTGCCCAGGGCTGCGTGCGCGTCTCTGCCCAGCCTGGCCCTGGCAGTGCCTCCCTCGTCCGCCCCGGCTCCCGCAGCACCCGCCCGGCCCGGGCACCCCGGCTCCGCTCACCCGGGCAGCTCCCCCCGCGCCCGGTGCCCCCGGCTCCCGCCGCACGGCCACCGCCACAGGAGCCTGGGGCCAGGCCACACGCAGCCCTCGGCATCCAGCCCCGCGCCGTGGCCTGGCACAACAAAACCACCCTACTAACCCCTGCTTCCCCAGGGACAGCCACGCAAACAACCAACCCCAAGACACCGGCTTTCACTCTGCACCTCGCCCTGCCCCCGGCCCCTCCCTGGGAAACGGGTGAGGTGAAAGTACAAAGCCACGGCCCAGGGACCCACGCCGCCTCGCAGGAGAGGAGATGGCGGCTGTGGGGGGACGGAGGGAGGCCTGGGCCCCCCGCCTCGGGGGCCTGCTCCGGCCTCTGCTCGTCCTGGGGGCAGCAGGTGAGTGCGACCCCTGCTCTGCTGGGGCGAGGGGCAGGGCCGGGCTGCAGTGGCCGTGTCCAGCCCCGGTGCAGGGGCAGCCGGTGCCGCCTCGTGAACACGCCTGGAGCAGAAATCCCGGTGGCCCGTGTTTGCCTCTGGTGCTGCCCAGGGCGGCCGTGTCACACGCGGGCTGTACAAGAGCACGGAGGGGAGTGGGACCAGCAGGAGCAGGGGACACCCCCTCTGCGGTGCCCGGGGGTCCCGGGACACACAGACCTGGAGGAGCTGATGGACCCGACCCCGAGCGCGCACGGCCCCTCCTGCTGTGCGCCTGCCCCTGCCCCTGCCCGGGGCTGCGGGTCTGGCTGTCGGGGGCCCTGGGAGCACCCCGGGCAGGGAGCGGGGCCGGGATCCCCAGAGCCCCACACAGGGCAGGGGAAGCCCCGGGATGACTCTCCCCTCCGCTCCTCAGCGCCGCGGGCTGCGGGGAAGGGCAAGAGCTCGGCCTGGCCCCGTCCCAGGCCCATTTCAGCTCCTCGCACAGGATGGCGCCTTTTCCTGTTGACTCCCGCCTGGGGCCCGGCCCTTCCCAAGCGAAACCGAAAGCAGGGACCAGCTGCCTGGGATCCATATTTCCTCCAGGAACAAGGACTCTGGCAGGATGCAAGAAAAGATGCAGCCCTGCATGCAGCGCCTGGCCCGCCTGCTGCTTCCCCTGGCCCTGCTCCTGTCTCCCCTCTTCCCTGCCCCACACGGTAAGTCCCAGTCCCTGCTCCCCGGCGCGGGTGTGGGGGGGGCCGGGGGCTGGGGGGGTGTGCAGCCCTGGGGCAGCCTGGCCATGCCCTGTGGGAGGAACGTGCGGGTGTGGGAGGGGGAAGTCGCGTCGCCCCGAGCGCAGCAGCCCCCCCAGCCCGCATCTCCCTGCACCCGGTCCCCGCAGCGGGCCGTGCAGCCCTGGGCAGCCTCCCCCCTGCGCCAGCCCAGCCCGCGGGGTCTCACGGCTGCTCCCTCTCCCCCGGGCAGGTTCCCAGCTGCAGGTGACCACGGCGGCCTCCACCAAGGCCCGCCTGGGCTCAGGGGCCCTGCTGCAGTGCCGGTTCGATGTCGGGGGGCCGGTGGCCCTGGACGCCCTGCAGGTGACGTGGTATTTCTGGGACCAGAAGCTATCCTGGTACAACCAGAGCAAGAGCCATGCAGAGCCTGGAGCCCGCCTGCCGTCGGAGAAGGAGCTGGAGAGCGGAAACGCTTCCCTGTCGCTCGACGTGGTGACCGTGCCCGATGGGGGCTCGTACCGGTGTGTTGTGCGGTACAGGACAGAGGAGCACCGGGGGGAGACCATCCTGCGCCTGCTCGGTGAGGACCAGAGAGGGGCCACACCATGACTGTGGCTGGGTTGGGACCAGGGGTGGGCGGGTGAGTGGGGGAGACAAAACGTGAACCATGTGTAAGTGAGGTGGTGAATGAGCAATGCTCTTCAGGCCCCAGGGGACTCTCCTGTGGTCATGTCCAGCACCAGCCACAGGCAGGGCCACTGGCCTCGCCCCAGGAGCAGTGGGAAGCCTTACGCAATGGGCAGACGGCCTGGTGTACAGCGCTGGCACGGGCAGTGCTGTCCTGACGGCAGCGATGCCTGCCTGGGGGTCTGTCCCTTCAGCATCAGGGCTCCCACGGGGCCCAGGCCTCACATGGCCTCAGTGGGCCAGTGCCAGCCTGGTGGTGGAAGGACACATGCCCCACCCTGGGGTGCACACAGCGCACTGACTCTGTTTTCTAGCTGCCCCGACCATCTCCATCCTGAGAAAACCAGTCGTGCCCGATGCTGAGACCTCCCTCCTATGCCACGTGAGGCGGTTCTTCCCCGAGAAGGTGGACGTGGCATGGCTGAGAGACGGGCAGATCCTGGAGGGCTCCACCCGCTCCAGCCCCCAGAGGAACCCAGATGGGACCTTCAACCTCACCCTG